>NC_139626.1:71854576-71936433 GCF_964638095.1 Poromitra crassiceps | reverse complement strand
ACAGATGAATGGGAGGCCAGTGTTGCAGTTGGTATTAGACCAGCCTCTTGACTCTGTTATAAAGAAAAGACCATCATGAGAAACCAGCACAGACTGCATCTTGTCCTTTCTGCTGTGATTAGGGGAAACTAACAATGTGGATGCCACTTAGTTCACAAGCACTAGGATAAATGTGTAAATCTGCACACCACAAAGCAGAGTTGAGAAAACATTAGAACTTATGGTGAAAATATTTTCAGTGGCAAGCCAGTGTGCGCATGTAATCTTATCTATTATCTTATGCATGTCTTTGCTATTGTATTTTCCTTACCGTAGCCGCTGAGGTAGATGCATGGGTAGCTGTTGGCAGAGGACGAGGATGGGGACCCATTCCAGTTCTCATAGGTGTACACCGTGTTGTCCTCCCACCTCCACCGTCCCTGTGGACACGAATGGGAGACAGCACATTCATTACATTGGCAAATACGGTGCACTTACGAAGCGTCAGATAAACCCCCTCTCAGATAGTTGTGCCGATGGTTAAAATGGGCTCTTGCTGTCACCTGGAAGTAGAATCCTCCCATCCAAACGCTGGAATGAAAGTTGTTCCTGGCCAGCCGCTGCAGGAAGTCGTATTCCCAGAGACTGTGGGCTGACACCAGGTTGGCCTGCTGTCTGGCACAGGAGGCCTGGAGAGAGAAAGAGGAATCAAGGGGACGAGGAGGGAGAGGAAGAGAAAACACATAGAATTAGTCCCAAGCCAAAACTAGTTGTGACTGTTATGTGTGTTTAGTATCTAGTACACAAGCTATGGAAGTTTTGTGTCCATTCCTCATGACCATTGTGGCTGTTCATGAGGTGGCTCGGAGGTATATATAAAAAATAAATAATAATATATATATATATCTTTTTTTTACAGTGCACCTGAACACAACATGCAAGATACACGCTGAATAAGTGTCCAAATGTTCATGTCATTCTGGCCAATACTCCAATTATCTTATAACATTTCAGTCTGGAATATGGAATATCTTTAAATAATCTTTATGACTAAAAGGCTAAAAGTAATCTCATGTGTAAGAAATGACTGTTCTACATTGAGGAAGTTTGAAGTAAAAATTTAAATAATTAACTTGTTTGGTTTTGAATTTATTTAGCTTCAAGAGTGCATTTTTGTTCTTGTGTGACCCTCAACACAGGCTTTGAGAATCCCGGGCCACTTATGCTTAAATGCTTATGCTTAAATTAACCCACCCGGTGAGAAAAGGATCGAACATTGGTGGTTAAGACTGAATAATGACATCACAACTGCTAACTGTTTGCCCACTTCGTTATTATTTCCACATTACTGATGATTATTATTTATAAAAATCTCAGTGTCTCTATTTTGTGAAAGCACTAGTCATCCCTACAATATTGTCGCAATATTGATAGTTGGTATTTGGTCAGTTGTTAATTTTGTTCTGTTTACATTTTTATTGTTATTGCAGAGCTGTGTATTTAGTTAAGCAGAAGAGGAAAACCTGTACCAATTTTATTTAATATGGGCTATTTAAGTTTTAATTTACATGTATTATGCTGCTGCCTGTTTTACCCAGTCTTTGCATTTTATTTTGTTTGAATAAAAGTGCTTATTGTGACACCTTACACATGGCTTTGAATGTTAATTTAAAATGAGATATTCGTTTAAATATGGCAAAAAAACATCCAAACATCCCAAAAACTTTTTTGCAAAGGCCCTTCCTTGCAGCAGGGGGCAGGGCCTTAGAAAATCAATAGCCTTGAAGCATTGCATCGACCAACTCAAAGAGGAGCTGACTAGCAGGTAGCAGCTTCTTACCTTAGCGTTGGACCAACTCAAAGAGGAGCTGACTAGCAGGTAGCAGCTTCTTACCTTAGCGTTGGACCAGCTCAAAGAGGAGCTGACTGGCAGGTAGCAGCTTCTTACCTCAGCGTTGGACCAGCTCAAAGAGGAGCTGACTAGCAGGTAGCAGCTTCCCTGATAGCCTTCCCAGTCACGAGGGCAGGACACAAAACGCCCTGAGAGAGAGAGGCTAAACATGAGCGAGAAAAGAAAAGGCAGGAAGGAGGGGATGGGGGTTGGTGGTGTCAATAGATATTTTCTCTTTACCGTGTTCAGGTGCAGCAGACACATTGTCTGTAAGAGAGAGAAAGAAGAGAAATAAGATGTGATAATGCCATTCCAATTGATGCTCTGCAGTCCTTTGAGGTTTTAGTATGAGATGACTTACGAGGAGTCTCTTCTTTCAGCTCTTCCACGGATTGAACTGAAACACACATTCAGACTGTTACTGGAAGCATTTGGCATTTGATTTTAACGGTCAGGCAAATTAATGAATAACCCTGACTGACTGATAGAATGACCTGCTTACTGTGATCCATATAATGTTTCAATAAAATGGATCTATATTCTTTGAATTCATACATAATTCGTGGTTCCCTCCAAAATGTCCGTCTTTGGCGGGAAAGCATTTTATTCAGCCGTTTGTACAACTTCTTTCAATCGCAGTTATCAATTACCATATTCAATTTTTCTAAGTAAAACAAATAATAAAAAAACAACATAATGTATTTAGAAACTGTGTAGCATTTCATCCAGAATATATTACTTTAGTGCATCGTCAAGCATCAGAGTAACTTGTCAGTGGACATTCACTGTTGCCCTGCAATAGCTGACACTCCAAAACAGAAGAAGTAAAAAAACAAAAGGCAGGATGTGTTTATTTATATTTTTATTTATGTGGGGCATTTCTGTGTATCAAAGTATATTGAAGGAACTCACCAGGAATAGCTTCCTTCGTCTCCTCTGCTGCAGCTTTCACTGAAACACATGGACTGGTAGTGAGTTACTGTAGTAATATAGTGGAGCTGACATGGCACAGTAGTCATTTGTCTCAGCAGCTTTGTGGAGGAGCCTACGCCCTGGTTCACACTATAGGCATCTCTTCACGCATTGACTTCATGCCTGGCTGCCCGAATGCCCTGCATGCTTGAAAAATAGACCAGAAGCTGAAACTATCGCTGCAGCATTGCGTGGCGTTATTTGCAAATGTAGCAAAAACTACCGCCCAAAAATCTGAGGCCACGCCATCAGGATGTCTGCTGTAAAAGGCTAAAAACAATATGCATTTCTATCAACAAATGAACAACAAATTGAACAAAAATAATACAGTAACAAACTTAAGCTTGTTAGGATGATTCAGTGACCCATAGTTTAAAGTAGAATCAGATTATTCGAGTATTGCTGTGTTGTTTCTCATCACGGTTGATGCAGTTTGAGTTTCTGTAAAGTTAAACCTGTTGTGTTTTCCCTTCAGTTCTTCCAGTGGAGGATGTTGTCATGAAGGAGGAAATCAATGCACCTTTGGTTCCAGGTTAGTGCCACCTGAAACACCACCATCACTATACTTCATCCAGATCGGCAAATGATAGAGATGTCTCTAATGTATTTGTACAAGATTGTACAAATTCTGTTCACTCATGAATTCACCTGAGGAGTTTAAAATAGGCAGTTTTCACAGAATAACAGCCTCATGAATTCACCTGAGGCAGTAAATTGGAAAGCTGGCTGCTGTACCTGCTGCAGAGCGGACGGACACAGCCACACAGAGGAGAACAGAGAGGAGCAGCACAGACTTCATGATGAAGATGATGGAAAAGGGGAGGATGATTGTCTGGAAGAGAAGCAAACCAGTCAGCAATTAAGAAAGAGAGAGAGACAGACCGAGAAATAGAGAGAGAGATAGCAGCTGTCTTACCTGTCAGGTAGATCAACTGTCTATGAGATGTTGGTCTTCATGTGTCAGGAAGGTGAGTGATGAGAGGAGGCTGCTCTGCTGTTTATATATACATTCACGGGACAATAAAACATGCAAAATTCTGTCATGACATAAGCGCAACAGCTTAAACTTTAACCAGTGTGAAATCGTTTGTGCTAAGTTGTCAAATCAGATGGACACACACACACACACACACACACACACACACACACACACACACACACACACAGACACACAGACACACACACACACACACACACACACACACACACAATTCTTCCACCCCATTTCCTTGATGGTAAATTAGAAGGAAGAAGTTTATATTTTGGTCTTGCTGTATCCTTCTGTTTATCTACTGGCTGCATGTTACTATCTTTATGACAGACATTGATGGTGGGGTGACACCTCACACAGCTTGTGTGATTGTAACTCGACAGAAGTCAAGCTTCTTCTGGGAAGAGAAAATCTGATGTTCTTGGCATTAAGGGGACAACATCCTCCTTCCATGTCCGCACTGAACTGGCTGCACATTCACAGCAGCCTTTTAATGCATTTGAGCTCCAACCAAACACAATCTGACCACCCAAGACACATGTTAATGATAGAGCACCATAGAGCCCTGAGCACCCAGGACACATGCCAATGATACAGCAGCATAGAGCCCTGACCACCCAGGACATAATGATACAGCAGTATAGAGCCATGACCACCCAGGACACATGTTACTGATACAGCAGCATAGAGCCATGACCACCCAGGACACATGCTACTGATACAGCAGCATAGAGCCATCACCCAGGGCACATGTTAATGATACAGCTGCATGGGCCTCCGGGTAGTATAGGTAGATTCCCTGCCTACCAACATGAGGGTCGCATGTGTTATCTCAGGCTTGCCGGTAAGGTAATAAGATAGCCCGAACTACTTTCTAAACATGGCCGCCAGGCATACAGCACTGTGTCAGGCAAACAAGGAAGTAACTCGGTGTTGGGATTCACTACGAAAATGACGTTTCACGTAACTATGGATTATTTCATCACGTGGTGAGTACCCAAGTCACAACATGTACATAGAGCTTTTTGGCGCTGTTAGAAATGTGTGTTTTTGGAGACTTTGAACGGCTGTCCCATTTCCGCCAATACTAACTAACTGGACGAGTGTATGGACTGCATGGAGAGTGACGTAAAGCTATTGTGTATGTGTTATGTGTGGGCGATATGGCAAATGGACGAAACTCCCAGAAAGTTGGTGTATCTCTTTAATGATACAGCAGCATAGAGCCCTGCATTCTGGCCAGAGACCCGGGCCGATTTTTGCATCCAAGTGTTTTATTAATGTACTTTTTTTGTATAGTGTTGATTTGATAGGCTCAAGCTCTTTGAGGTTTGGGGGGAGGGTCCGGGCTCACGCCCAAAATTCTGACAAGCTGTAGGGCTCATACCGGGCTCGGGCCCGAACATGTGCTGTAGGGCCCGTGTCGGGCTAGGGCCTAGATTTGAGGCCCGTGCAGGGCTCTACAGCAGCATGTGCAAAGGAGCTTTTTGTGGGCTAAACCTCATCTTCTTCATGAGTGTCTAAACAGGCAAATGTTGAAACTGTCCCTTCCACATCCATGGGATCAGATTCACACTTTGGTGTTCAGATAGAGATTACTGTAGCTGCATGCACATTTTAAATGCAGCAAAGACACACTGAAGATTGCATTGCAACTTACCAGAACTTCTTAAGGTAAAGGCAAAGGTATTGGAATGACTTCTCTGTTCTCTTCATCTGTTGTTCCAGTTGACTTCTTACTTTATTTTGAAAAGGAATACAAACTGCATAACAGCATGATTTACTCAGCACTTGCCATCTGTCTCAAAAATGTAAATTAATTTAGACAAAATGAAGTGCAGAAAATGCTGATTAATGCTGCCTACACACTAGAGGATTTTCAAATCTTAACCGATTTTAAAAACATGAGAGACCACAGACATGAGGACAATTTCATCAGATTTTAACATTAAAATCGCCTGAACACACACACTAGACGATTCGGCCAGACTGCGAGACCACACACCAGCCGTTTTAAGTACCGACTCACAGCGATTCCAGCAACTAGACTGTAGGCTGTTTATATCCCACAGAACCGCATTTTTTTCCCACAGACAACGGCGGATGGCTCTCCAAACATGCGCCGAGCGGCGGGTCCGCTACAAGCGGGCGGACACCCTCGCAAAATAAGCTAAAACAACGTCCTGTCTGAGAGCTCATATTGCAGCATGTCCGCTCCCTTGGGGCGGGCCGCTCCGCTTGGCGCATGTTTGGAGAGCCCTCCGCCGCTGTCCACCCTGTTTTAAGCTGCTGTGAGGATGCTGGGGAGAGGAGCTACATGGCTCTGCTGTTGCCATGGCTGTTGCTCGTTTGTTGTGAGCGCTGCATTAACATCCGGGTATGACGCGTCGACGAGTCCCGGTCTGCTTGCTCTCATTGGCTATTGCGGGTTCCGTCAGGAGACAGCCATCGTAAATATCAAACATGTTTGATATGCCCGATTCGAGATCGGGCAGGCTCCGATTCAATCAATAATTTATTGACACCAGACACTTGACAATTATTTTGACAAAAAATCGGTTGAGACTAGCCTCGAATCGGGCCACGCCCCCCCGAGGGGAATCGGGCATTAAATCGGGCATTTTATCCTCTAGTGTGTGGGAGGCTTAAGTGGAACTCAATGCTTTTTAATCTGGTACTGTATTTCAGCTGCTAAATCATTGAAACACTGCAGATGTGAAACACATGTTTATGTCAGGTGAGCTACAGATCAGATCACCTGTGTAAAAAGCCCCAAAATGTATGACATAGTTTGGATGCAAATGCAATGTACCAGACACTATTTGTTATTTGGTCAGCTGTTCTCATATTTCCCAGCAAAAAGATGGGTTGGGCTTTATCAATTTACAACAGGCTGCTTAAGAGTTTATCAGAAATATCTTCAGGAAATAAAGGAGGTTTGGGGTGGAGCCATGTTAATGATTAATGCACCTGCTGTTAACAGGAAATGGGTTTACTACTCCGGGCAAGTTTGTCATTCAGTTAACGGGAACTGGGTTTACTACTGTGCGCAAATTTGTCATTCATTCTTAAAAATATACAAATTATCTCCATAGAGCATAATTACTCACATCCAAGAATATAGTACAGTCGGTTTAAAATAACCGTTATCTCATTTTTAATACTCCCAGAAATTTTGCAGTCTTGTGCAATCCCAGTGTATGATCCACACTCATTCCACAGCCTCTCCACCACAGTGGTGCGGACCCTCCACAAAACACTCCACAAAACCCAGACACCACTTGAGGGGTGTTGACCTTAACTTTCCAGTCAAACTCTCTCAACATAGGACTATTTGTGATCTTGTGAGTAGTTAAAAAACTCTCCTCCCACTCTTCATCCTCTATTATCACATTGGCTCCTAATTCCCATTTTACTTTAACTAGGCATCGATTCCTAAGACCTCGCACGTCCTGCAGCTCGACCGCTGTGCGGGCTCCACTGCTCTTATGACATCACTGATGATTATTATTTTTATTACCTGTTCAGTGCTATTATTAACAAACACGCCCCTCTCAAAAAAGTAAGAATTAAAAATAGGCATAGTCCCTGGTTTGAGCACGAACTTGCTGTTCTCCTTCAACAAAAAAATGCTGCCTGGCACAAGGCAAGGCTTTCTAGATCTCCTGCTGACTTCCTCACTTTTAGGCAAATTAGAAATTAAGCCACACAATCTGTTCACAAAGCTAAAGCCGGGTATTTCAAAAATCAATTCAACCTCTGTGGCTCAGACCCAAAGAAATGTTGGAAAACTGTACGAGATCTTGAAAATAAACCTCCCACTCAGCTGCCTTTGTCACTCACTGACGGTGACGTAATAGTCACTGACAAGCCACGCATGCTCAATATTTTTAATCAGCATTTCATCAAGTCTGGTCACATTTATGACTCTGCTAATCCTCCCTCCTCCTCCTCTCACCCTGCTCACTGCAAGAGCCGGGAATCCTTTGACCCTCAAAGCCCGGAAGCCTCCAGCCCTTCTCACTCCCCCAGTCCCCTCCCCAGACCTCCAACCCCTTTACATAGCTTTTCACTACAAATCTTTTCAGATGGTGAGGTTTTGAAAGAGCTGCTCCAGCTTGATCCCAAAAAACCTGCAGGGTCTGATGGTCTTGAGCCTTTCTTTTTTAAGCTTGCGGCCCCCATCATCGCAGCTCCAATAAAGGAACTTTTTAACCTGTGCCTCCGCTCAGCTGAGATTCCATCAGCATGGAAAGAAGCGATAGTACGTGCCCTCTTCAAGGAAGGAGATCAGGCTGACCCAAACTGCTATAGACCCATTTCAATACTTCCCTGTATTTCAAAAGTGTTAGAAAAACTGGTTAATTTTTGAATGCTCATAATATCCTGTCTGATGTATAGTCTGGTTTCCCTTCTGGTTTTGGTTGTGTTAGTCCATGGGCCAGACCAGATTCCGCTACCACTCAAGGTGGCAACACTTGCTTATAATTTTTGATAAGATACATGTCTGTAGATGATATTTTGGTATGATAGCCATTCCTGAGTGGTAGCTGACACCTAGTTATCAGCTCATGAAGTTAACCACTCCGTAAAGTAAATTGCATTTTAGATGCTGGTGCATATCCTGGTTAGGCTCATGGTCAGGACATTTTTCAATATTGTGTTTGGTCCCATTTTAAAGGAGACCTTCTTAGCTTTCATTTAAGGCCAGTTGTGAAATTTTATGACAAATATAGAGGTCACTAGAGCTCTTCAAACTGTCAATGACACACATTTTTCAACAATTTTCGCCTAAACAATGTACCTTCTTTTAGCCCTGTAGCATCAAGGAACATCAGAGACACAAAACACAAAACCTGGAATACTCTCAAGACTCCATGGATTCAGGAAATGTATAATATAGCCATACTATTTCATTTTGAGATGTGATTGTAGGCCTTAAATTAGAAGAATGACTTTGGCAGAAATCTGGCATATTATATCTTCAAGTCCTTGGGCCAGACCAAATGAAGAATATGCTTAGACAGACTGAGTCTGAAGGTAAACATTTCATCCAAACTGCAATAAGTATGTAAAATATAGTATATAAATAAATAAATATCTTAATATTTAATCATATATAATCATCAGAGAGTGACATTGCCTTACCGGCCAACATCCATCCTGGTATATTCACAACTTTAGCCTGGGACAATATCGATCGTCTTGAAGAAACTGTTAGTGGTGAGGGAACATCTCACAGAGTCAATGGGATTCCTGTGCAAGCAAAGGCAGTCAACCCAATTCCTGTCAAATCCATGTCCACTGTTGCCAAAACAAAGAAGAGAAGCATCACTGCACCCCCGCCAATATTACAAACTTACAATGCCAATGACAACGGGTGGGGCCACCACAAAGCAAAAGTGCAGATGGTGATACTGCATCCAATACTCGGCTTGCCAGAGAGAAGAACCTTGTTTGGGTCCTAGCACGCATATCACAACAAGAAGACCAGCAAGTCAGCAGCTGGACAGGCTTCAACATCCTGACTCGAAGTGAGATGACGGTTATCCCCGACAATGTAGGCTATCTGCCTACTATCAATGCTCCAGCGACACAAATGTCTGTCAACGAGGTGCTTAACCAGTCACTGAGCATCATGCAGGACTTAGGCCTGACAAAGATCATCTGTGTCTTTGACCAAGCCCTGTATGCAAAGGCTGCTGAGATCACATGGAAACACTGTGACAAGTTCCATGCTATCATCATCAGGCTTGGGGTATTCCACACCATCTGCACACTGCTGGCAATAATAGGAAAGCGTAGGAGGAAACCGTTTGAAGTCTACCGCGAGTTCCTCGGGAGTGGAAATGGCAACCTCTCAACCTTCTGGATGTCCTATTTGGACATGGTTAAAATCTTGATGGGGCTCATCCGAGCATCCAGACAGGGAGACTGGATGCTACACTTGGCAAGCATCCGAGCAATGATCCCATGGTGCTTTGCTTATGACAGGATGAATTATGCACACTACCTCCCCTACTACTATGCCCAGATGTCTCAGCTGCCCATCACACAACCAGATGTGTACACGGAATTCATGGAAGGAGGCTTCTCAGTTCAACTGGGCTCCACCAATCCCTTTGGCCGAATCCCTGTTGACCAAGCTATAGAAGAAACGGTGAACAAAGACACCCAGACAGCTGGAGGAACAAAGGGATTCAGCTTGAAGCCAGGAGCCGTGTCCAAATATTACCTAACAGCTGAGTACAGAAGCATGTACCTCAGACAGCTGAGAGACCTGATAGGTCAAGGGAGGTCCAAACTGTCTCATCCAGATCTACAGGGTCCAAGGATCAAGAGAGATGAAGCACATGTCCAGTCTCTCATTGACCTTATGGAGGATAACTGGCTCAATCCTATGTCCCCTCGTGAGACCGATCTGGTTAGCACCTCCACTGGCTCCATGGCTCCACCTGATGTGACCAGAGATCTCTTGAGAGCTCTTGAGAAAGGAGAAGAGGCCTACCAGGTATTCAAGCAAACAAGATTAGATGAGGACCCACCATCTTTGAAATTCCACGACAGGATGACCAAGCAAAGTCTGAAGACATTCTCCAATGTCAGCGCAAAAAAAACTCATGGAAAGAAGATGTGGTTCTGAAGGCAGATAGGAACCTGTTCAGCCACATGATTCTGGTGGCTGAAAGTAGGAAGGTGAATATGAAGGATGTCCTTGCCCACCCACTGGGCCCACTGCCATGGGCACTGGCTGCCCAAATGCTGATGGGTCCCTACGAAAAACAAACAAGGCTGCACTTGCCAGAGAGCTTGAAAATAATGTATCTCCTGCAGAACACATTCCAACCCCATCTGCTTCCATCATTGATGGGATGAGCCTGGTCCAAAAAAATAATGGCAACAACAAAACCTTTGCACAGGTGGCAGAGTCAGCCTTGACCCAGGTCCTCCATGAGGGGGCACAGAGTGAGAGGATTTATGTTGTTTTTGATGTCTATCGCCAGACTTCGATCAAAGATGCTGAACGACTCAACCGGGGTGCAGACACCACTCTCCAGTACAAGAACCTTGCAGGGGGACACCATGTCCAGCAGTGGAGAAAATTTCTGTGCAGTCCGTCCAATCTCATCAAGTTTCTGGTGGAAGAGTGGAAACTCCCACAATACAGAAAAATGCTCCATGGCAAGTTATTGTACTTGACCTGTGAGGAAAGCTGCTTCAAGTTGACAGAGGAATGGTGTGAGGAAGTAGCAGAACTGCACTCCACGCATGAAGAGGCTGACACCCGTCTGCTCTTGCATGCATTGCATGCAGCAAATGCAGGCTCAAAGTTAGTGATCATTACAGCTGAGGACACTGATGTCATGGTGATTTGTATTGGCTTCCAGAAGGACATCACCTGTCCCATCTACCAGAAGTTTGGGACACTGAACCACACAAGGTTTGTTGACATCAGCAAACTGGCAAGATCACTTGGAGATAGCATCTGTGACAGCTTAATTGGCTTACACGCATTCTCACGCTGCGACACTGTCAGTGCATTTGCTGGTCAAGGGAAGCTGAATGCCCTGAAGATGGTTAGAAAGAACACTTCCTGCCAAGACACATTTAGTCGACTGGGGCAGTCATGGGATGTGAGTTGTAGAAAAGGGCCCATAATGGCCCACCGTCAAGCCTGTTCTTGGGGCAGTCGATGCCCACCAGCCGGCGCGCCACGACGTAATGATGATGACATCATCAACAATGACACTGATGATGTCATAGCATAGAGCTCACCTGTGAGGTCATCGGCAATGTCAGACGTAACATCGATGATGTCATAGCTCCCTAGAACGTTGTGACATCACCAATGACGTGATGTCATACACCGAAACGCGAGCATATAAGCCACAACTGGGATATTAACTTTAAGGCGACTCACTTCTAGGCTTGACTAACCTCATCCGAGAGATCTGCTTGATTCCTCCGAGATCCCTCTTTCCTAATGTTTACCTTCACCGCGACCAAACCCGGACCCGAATCGAATCCTGGCCATCTTCCAACCGGCCAGGCCCTGGTGCCTGATTGCCTTACACCCAGTCATCCCAGTGGTATTTCAACCGAGTCCCAGGACCGACAAGTCGGTCCCTACCTCCATCTCCGTGATTCTGATCGGTCACAGCCCGTGAGCCTTCATCCACGATCCAGCACACTTCACGAGGCAAGCCCAAACGCTTTGCCTCCAGCAAGCCAACAAGCTTCGCTACAATTTGGTCCTTCGAGCCGGATTCGAACCAGCGACCTAAGGATGGAGCAGGAGTCAGGTGAGCTCGCCCTGGTCACGACATCTCGTCGACCAGAGGAGCAACCCTCCCCCCACCAGATCGATACTGGATACAGCCAAGTATCCAGCGTTCGGAGTAGTACTAAAGGGCGAGACCCCCTACACTCCGACCAGAAGATCCACCAGGGGCAGGAACTCATCCGCAGCCACCACCGACTCCCCGCTCAGGCAGCCCAGACAAGGGCCGAGTTCGAACATAAGATCGCGCGCAAAAGGGAGACCAACCGGGACATCACTGAATACTTCAAGGAGATGACACGATTGGCGACTGAGAACCTTCGCCGCCAACACACGGAGGAGGAGGAAGCTCACGAGGAGTACGTTTGGCTGACAAAGCAAGCCAGAGAGGCCCAGCGGGCCCATAAACGGGTCCAAGAAGAGGCTCAACGGCTCCAAGCAGAGGCTCAATGGCTCCAAGCAGGGGCTCAATGGACCCAAGCAGAGGCTCAACGGTTCCAAGTAGAGGTCCAAGCAGAGGCCCAACAGGCCGAAGAGGAAGCCCAGCAGGTCCAGGCAGGGGCCCTCCAAGCTAAAGAGCGGATCACCCGCCGCCTGGAGAGAAGCCGACACCTGCGGGAAGCTGAGCTGGCCCACCACGAGGCCCGGCTTCGTGCCCGGCTGCAAGTCGAGCAGGAGCACGTAGCGGCCCGGCCTCGCGCCCGTCCACTTGCCGGGGACCCGGCAGTTCCCCCTGTGCCTCTCGCCCCCCAAGACCAGGGACAGGCGTGCGTACCGGCCTCAGGGTTAGCAACCCGGAGGGCGCCACCCACTTCACCTGTGCCTCTCACCTCACCCCAGGGTCAGGTCAGCACGGTGGCTCCAGAGCCAATGACCCAGGCTAGGGAACCCCCTGTTCCACTGCCCAGACAAAGGCAATGGCCATTGCCAATGCCACCAACGCCCGCACCCAGGACACGTCCGCCGACAAAGGTCGCCGACCCTGAGCATACCATAGAGTGCAACGGGGCGGCCAAGCCCGCCACCGATATGCACCAGACTCAGGGAGGCACGGCGAACGTTGGGACCAACAGCACGGGGCACAGTCAGCCGGACGGCATCAACCACCCCAGGATAGCCGAGGTCGAGAGCTGGGACCCCCCCAGAGGACGGGACCAGCCATCTCAATTACCTATTCCCAGAGTTCACCTCCTGGCCCTGCCCGGGCTCATGGAGACAACTCCAGCCAAGACCTCTAGGGAGGCCAAGAAGTCCGAGCAAGTGGAGCAAGTGGACATGCCTTTGCGGACGGCGAGGCAGGAGCCCCAGATGCTTCACGGGGCGGCCGTCTCCCTCATCGTCTCGCCGGCAAGTCGCCCAGAGCAGACCTATTGCACCAAGAGAGCCTTTACGGAACCGAACCTTGGTCTAGGCGAGCACCCTTACCCCATCACCGCCCTGCAGCAGGAATCCCGCCCGAGGAATTTGCCCCTCCATCAGTTCGGGAGGATCCATCTTATCCTGCTCATACAGCACCGATGGAAATGGGAACCGGGCTGGGATGATCCGGTCCTGCCCGAGACACTGCTGCAGGCCTGGGAAGAGTGGGAGGACGACCCGCCGCAATCACGGGTGGCCGTTGTGGTCGACACCGCGTGGGGAAGGCCTCTTCCCGCACTCACCACCAGCAGTCGGGGTTGCGGACCACCTCTTCTCAGCCCAGATCGCTGGCCAAAGACACCCCGACTCCCCACGACCGCGGATAAGAGCGAGGAGTTGAAGCCAAGTTACGGTGGCCTCAGGTCGGCTCCCCCCATGCCGGAGGAGTGTACGACCTTCGGTGCCCTCAGTGAGGATGCCACACCGGCGCTCCACGGGGCGGCCAACGGGACACTAGGGGCAGAGGCCTCCCTCCAATGAGGGCAGACGAACTGCTTCCTCACCGACCCTATGCCGCTGAGGTTCCTCGACTGGAAACTCAAGCCACCAGAACCAGAGGCTCCCCACTACCGCAGTAGCTGGGTAGGATGGGTAGGATGGATAGACCCCTGGCTCCTGAGCGGCTCCCGCGCTGACCTCACGCCGCTGAGTTTCGTCAACTGGAAGCTCCAGCCCCCAGAGGCCATTACAGCTCGCTACTGCAGTAGGATCCCACACACATCCTGGCCAACGAGGACAGTCACCAAATCTTGGCTCTTGTGATGTACAGGACTGGACAACGGCGTGCGGCCGGTGGCCAGGCGGACCACAGCCCCCCTCACTCCCAGAATAATCAACCAAGCCCTGCCTATACCAGGTGGGACTAGAGGGCCATTCCGGCCATTTCTGGAAGAATACAGATTCCCCACAGGAATCTGGGAGCGGCTGTAGAAAAGGGCCCATAATGGCCCACCGTCAAGCCTGTTCTTGGGGCAGTCGATGCCCACCAGCCGGCGCGCCACGACGTAATGATGATGACATCATCAACAATGACACTGATGATGTCATAGCATAGAGCTCACCTGTGAGGTCATCGGCAATGTCAGACGTAACATCGATGATGTCATAGCTCCCTAGAACGTTGTGACATCACCAATGACGTGATGTCATACACCGAAACGCGAGCATATAAGCCACAACTGGGATATTAACTTTAAGGCGACTCACTTCTAGGCTTGACTAACCTCATCCAAGAGATTCCAGCTTGATTAACCTCATCCAAGAGATTCCAGCTTGACTAACCTCATCCGAGAGATCTGCTTGATTCCTCCGAGATCCCTCTTTCCTAATGTTTACCTTCACCGCGACCAAACCCGGACCCGAATCGAATCCTGGCCATCTTCCAACCGGCCAGGCCCTGGTGCCTGATTGCCTCACACCCAGTCATCCCAGTGGTATTTCAACCGAGTCCCAGGACCGACAAGTCGGTCCCTACCTCCATCTCCGTGATTCTGATCGGTCACAGCCCGTGAGCCTTCATCCACGATCCAGCACACTTCACGAGGCAAGCCCAAACGCTTTGCCTCCAGCAAGCCAACAAGCTTCGCTACAGAGTGATGAGCTGTTCCATAAAATCGAGCAGTTCACCTGTCACATGTATGTTGGTAATAGCAGCACTGGTGATGTGAATGAACTGCGCTACCAGCTCTTCTGCACCAAAAGAGGAGAGGTCGAGTCCAGCCAGCTGCCACCATGTAGAGACTGTCTCTTCATGCATGTGCAACGGGCCAACTATCAGGCAGCAATATGGAAGTGCTGTCTGCAGGCTAACCCTGCAGTGCCAAGCCCTACAGAGTATGGATGGACAGACGACGATGGCAAGTTGGCCATTTACTGGATGCACTCCCCACCCGCACCAGATGTGGTCTTGGAACTGCTGACATGCAAGTGTGTGCGTTCATGCAAAATGCCAAGCTGCACATGCCTGTCAAATGGACTACCATGCACAGACATGTGCAGGTTACAGACCTGCAGTAACCAAAAACTGCAGAAAGATCCAGAACCTGACTTTGAACTCGGGGAGTCAGGTGACGAGAGAGACGAGTTTGATGACTGACACAGTGTGGTGTTGTTATTAGGGGTGTCAACGGTTACAAACACCTTCTGGCAGCAAGGTTTTTTTGTTTTGTTATTTGGCCGCATTTCCATTGCCACTTTTTGTGTGTGACTGCATTTCCATTACGTTACTGAACTTGTGTGAAGACTTTAGAGTAACATTAAAGTTATCATCCGTAGCTTACAGGCAGCATTATCACCTCTAAACAGTTTTGATAAGAAAAATGAAACACAGACTCACTCGCTTGGCACAGCCACAACTGATGTGATGCATACACAACAGACGTGTACTCGGTTATTGATTTTTCTAAACGGTTGTGATTTAATATCCAGTTAGCCAAGTACACGTGTTAATGTGACACCCCTAGTTGTTATTACAGTATTATAATGTTTTAATGTTCTTATAATGTTAAAGTAGTTCCTTACCTCATGTATTCCTTATTATCCTATATTTTCATTGTGTATTTAAGCAACTGTATAAAGACCAGTGTGTGACCTAAGTGGCTGTGGTCTAGTTCGTTTTTGAGTAATAATCATTTAAGGATTAAATTAACTCTCACAATGAAATAGTATGGGTATGTTATACATTTCCTGAATCCATGGAGTCCTGTGAGTAGTCCAGGTTTGGTATTTTGTGTCTCTGATGTTCTTTGATGCCACAGGGCTAAAAGAAAGTATATAGTTTAGGCGAAAATTGTTGAAAAATGTGTGTCATTGACGGTATGAAGAGCTCTAGTGACCTCTATATTTGTCCAAAAAATGCACAGCTGGCCTTAAATGAAAGCTAAGAAGGTCCCCTTTAAAATGGGACCAAACACAATATTATAACACATTGAAAAATGTCCTAACCATGAACCTAACCAGGATATGCACCAGCGTCTAAAATGCAATTTACTTTCGGGAGTGGTTAACTTCATGAGCTGATAACTAGGTGTCAGCTACCACTCAGCAATGGCTATCATACCAAAATATCATCTACAGACATGTATCTTATCAAAAATGATAAGCAAGTGTTGCCACCTTGAGTGGTAGCGACAAGTGAAATTTTGAGCTCTGGCCCATGGACTATGTAACTGCAACTCATAAAGTGATCAATGACATCTTCTGCCCTCGACTATAAACAACACTGTGCGGCCATCTTCATTGATTTAGCTAAAGCGTTTGATACAGTTGACCACTCCATCCTTGTTGACAGGCTTAGCAGCATCGGGGTCTCTGGTCCCTCCCTGGCATGGTTTTCAAACTACCTCACCGATAGGGTGCAATGTGTCAGCTCTGAGGGGCTCCTGTCGCAGCCCCTCCCTGTCTCCAAGGGTGTGCCTCAGGGCTCAATATTAGGTCCAACTTTGTTCTCGGTGTATATAAATGATTTAGCTATCTCTGTTGGTAACTCACTCATTCACCTTTATGCCGACGACACCATTCTGTACGCCTCTGGCCCTACCCCAGATGCTGTAGTCACAATTCTCCAGTCTAGTTTCAACAGCATACAACAGGTTTTCTCCTCCCTACGCCTCATGTTAAACACCTCTAAGACCAAGGTCATGTGGTTCAGTAAAAAGGGCTCTGTGCTCATGTCACCTCCTCTGATCAGTAGCCTCAATGGGGCGACCCTAGAGCAGGTCTCTGAATATAAATATCTAGGCATATGGCTGGACAACACTGTCATTTTCTCAGCATATCAACAAGTTGCAAGCCAAGGTCAAATCAAAAATTGCCTTTCTCTATAGAATGCGCTCCTCTTTCACTTTCTCTGCTAGACTCACCCTGGTTAAAATGACAGTTCTTCCCATGTTAGACTATGGTGACACCATTTTTCGCTCTGCCTGCAAAACTACTCTGCAAAAGCTAGATGTTATCTATCACTCTGCCATCCGTTTCGCTACAAATGCCCCTTTCAGAACTCACCACTGCACTTTATATTCATCTGTAAACTGGCCATCCCTACACACCCGTCGCGAAATACACTGGTTCATGCTAATCTACAAAACTCTCCTTGGTCTGTCACCCCCCTACCTGCGTAGTTTGTTGCAAATTGCACCTGCCGCGTACAACACCCGTTCTGCTAACCTCATCCTGCTGAAAATCCCCAAAACTCATTCTGTAATCAGTCGTCATTCCATTCTGCTGTGCCCACAGACTGGAATGGCTTACAAAAAACACTAAAACTGAACAATTTCATCTCCAAGTCAGCTTTCAAGGACTCTATCGTGGACATATTCACTGACACCTTCAACTGCTTCCTGAACTAGTTGTTATCCCCTGCCTGTCTGCTCCGACTGTTTTTGTTTTATTTGCTCTTTATTTGTCTGTCTTGCTATGTTTTAACTGTGTTTTAACTTGTGTTTTAATTTGTTCTAGTTTTTGTTTCGCCTGCTCTTATGACATCACTGATAATGTCACAATTTCGCATCTTATGACATCACTGTTGACATCATCAGTGATTTATGACATCACTGATGACATCAGTGATTTATGACATCACTGATGACATCATCAGTGGGACAAAAATGGAAACAAACAGAACAGAGCCCACTGCCAAATTGATATTATTACTAGGGATCTTGCGCACTCGATTCCTAGGCTTGCCCGTTACGCGAGCTCGCCCGTCCTGCAGCTCACATTCGCAGCGCAGCTGCTGCCCGGCCTTACCTGCAGCTCGGCTGCTGTGTGGCCAATGAGACCAGCATCACTGATGATGTCAGATTTATGACATCATGATGATGTCACAGTGGCATTTATGACATCACTGATGATGTCACAGTGGGATTTATGACATCACTGATGATGTCAGTGGGATTTATGACATCACAGATGATGTCACAGTGGGATTCATGACATCAGAGTGGGACAGACAGAGAAACAGACAGACAGAGCCCTAGCTCCCATTTATATGCTGATACTAGGCATCTCACGCGCTGCGCAAGGCACCCCGCTGTGCGGCCTCGCCTGTCCTGCAGCTCGCCGAGCTGGACCTGCAGCTCGCATCCGCAGCTCGTCCGTTGCATGGCCTTGCCCGTAGCTCGGCTGCTGTGTGGCCTTGCCTGCTGTATTGGCACGCGTACAATGTATCCCTCTCTCTCTCCCAGTCTCTCTCTCCCTCTCCTCTCTCTCCCCCCTCTCTCTCTCCCTCTCCCTCAGTCTCTGTCGTGACTTTGTGTGTGTGAGTGAATTCATGACATCACTGATGATGTCATCAGTGGGATTTATGACATCACTGATGATGTCATCAGTGGGCTTCATGACATCACTGATGATGTCATCAGTGGGACAGACAGAGGAACAGACAGGGCTGCTGTGTGGCCTTGCCTGCCCTATTGGCGCGCATACAATATCTCCCTCTCTCCCTCTCCCTCAGTCTCTCTCGTGACTTTGTGTGTGTGCGTGTGTGTGTGTGTGTGTGTGTGTGTGTGTGTGTGAGTTAATTTATGACAGCACTGATGATGTCATCAGGGGAATTTATGACATCTTGCAGCATGCATCATGCAGCATCACATCAGGCAGCAGCACAGAGCACAGTCAGCGCACACCACACATCCCCCTCCCTCCTTTCCAGAGTGACAGCTCTGAGTGATGACAGCCAGCCAGCCAGGTAACACATGATAATGAGTGTATTGTTTGGCCTAAATAAGCCTTAGTAGCCAAAGTTATAAGTTGGCATTTGTCTCTGTTGTGATTGTGAAATCTCATACAGCGCCAACCAGCCGAGCCTTAGCCGACTGCCCACCTGAAGCTATTAGTCTGTCATTTATCTTCTATCTATCCTCAGTGAAAAAATTAGTAGGTTACTTTGTCACTGCCTGAAACAAATACATAAATGTGGTAGGCTGCACTCTGCAATCATATGGATATCAGAAATGTTAGCTGACCTGAGGCCCATACCATAAATGTAGGATAAGCAGATCCAGGATCTGTCCCTTGATCTGGTTTGACTTAACCAGATCATTGCCATCTCTCGTGCCCACAAAAGAGGCGTGGTTTTTAACAACTAGCCAATCACAATGGACTGCTCCAGCTTCTACAGCGCCAGACACGCCTATTTCCTCATTCATTCAAAGCGCAAATCAAAGTGAAGGTTTACTGTATGTCAGAATCAAAATCCGTGTTGGATATTATTAGTCTGTTCCCGAATGACGGCAAAATCCGCGTTGGATATTATTAGTCTGTTCCCGAATGACGGCAATGGAATGCTAGAGTGTGAGCTGGGAGGCTTGAGGGTCTGACTCTAGCCAGCTGACTGTTTACATTTTACAGTTGCATGCTATTTTCTGTGGTTAACACACACACCGTTTGTATCTTAACTGTAAGATGCTGCCAATAGGTGTTATTGTAAGTTTTGATAACACTAGCCCTCTGGTGACAGAACTAAACAAGTCAACTCGATGCAGTGTGACACTGCACGTTTTTAGACTATCATTGACATTGCATCAAACTTGATCACAATAAAACTGGCATCTAATGATTAAAAAGCACTGGGTAGAAACACTGAGCACATTATCAAGTTTTAATCAGCTCACTAGATCCCAGTATATGAATGTGATGTCAACAACTCAATCAATCTATATATATATAGCACCAAATGATAATGACGACTCAATAGGTATAAGCTCACGATTAAAAAAACACGATTTCAGACGGCAGCCCGTCTTTATTGTCAAACGAACACACTACAACACATGCATGCGGCCACTACACACACTCATGCTGACGGTGGCTGGTGAAATATGTCCTCTGCATTTGACCCATCCAGGCTTGTCCTTTCCTCCAGGGGGCAGGCCAGGAGCAGTGGTCGCTATTTCTTTCCAGCGCCCGGGGACCTTCATTTGACCATCATTGGACCAACTTCAGATCTTGTCGTCACTGGTCGGATGACGATCTTCTGCATGTTTTTAGTGGGGGGTTATGTACGGAGGAACCCTCTGGGGGGTACGGGGAGAACATGCAAACTCCACACAGAAAGGCCCTTTCGACGAGATAGCCCACCTGGGCAGTAGGCACTGAAGATATGGGGGGGTCACAACTCCAGCGCCCACAGCGTCCCAGGTGAGAATCGAACCCAGGACCTTCGAGCTGTGAGGCGACAGCGCTTACCACTGCACCACCGTATACCCCGTAAGCTATATGGACTCAAATAATATATCGGCTATTTTACCACACAGGTCATGTGACAATTAAACAATTTTGAGATGAGAGAAAAGACAACATGAGAGCGATGGTGATGAAGGAGAGACACATATATCTTTGAAAGCTATGGGCTCTATCTTTCCCCTGGCCTTAAATTAGCGTTTAAGGCCTGGCGCAGCGCTATTAGTGGGCGTGGTCAGGCACATTCCCTAATTTCCCCTCGGCATTAAAGCCGGCGCTAACCATTTAACCACGCCTTTTAGGCGTAGAATTATTCACAACTGTGGCCATTGGTGACCTCCTCTAAACGAATCACATTCTTCCCATTCAAGCTCCGATTCAACGGAGCGATCCAGTCCGGTCAGAAAAGCCCGACCGACCAAAGCGCTCTGAGCTCCCCCCCTCCCTCTTTCATCCCCGTCTGTCTCCATTATCCTCCTCAAACAAATCTCATGCTTGCAGTTTAAATACAGCAAGCATGTAAATACGTTACACTAGCAAGAGCAAACTGAGAACAATGTTCTATGCATCGGCTAAAAAAATATAGCCTATCCCTGGATGTCATGATGAGATTACATTGGTGAAAGTTTGGACAGAATCATTGCATCGTTTTCTCTCGCTGCCTTTTTCTTCTCCCCCTCTGCATGGCAGACAGGTAGGATGATGCAACAGCCTCTGAATGACAGGGGCTCAAAACTACAGTATAACAACTTTTTTTCATCGGTCATTGTGCCTGCCTAGTGCCTACATATAAATTAGTACTGTGGACTTTGATCCCAAAATAGTGATGGTTCTGTCATTCTGTGGTGTAGTCTACATTTCAGATCTGATGCTTGCAGTGCGCTATAGGGGCAGAAATTGACGCACAAGAGTAAGAGAGAGAGGGGGCAGAGAGAGTGAGATAGTGGCAGAAAGAGTGATTGAATAACACCGTGGGTGCATCCACGGGGCCGGCGCACTGAATAAGGCCTGGTTTTGGAAAGCGCTAACCGCAAAATTAACGCCATTTGGGAAGATCGCTTTAGGCTGGTATTTAAGGACGAAACGCCCATTCTGGCCTATTCTGGCACTGCGCCACGTCTCTCATTTCGGGGGTAAAAACATGACGCTATCTTCCCGAGTCAGCGGTAGGCAGGCGCAAAGTGTGTTTTTTTGCATTTAACGCCAGTTTAGCGCCTAAGGCCAGTGGGAGAATAGACCCCTAGATCTATAAAAACTAGAACGACTGAAACGCGGACTTATGCCTCCGCCATTAGTTCATTCTACAGTCCAAATCGCCATTTGAGGCAAATTGGAAGAAATTCCGTCAAGGCGCTCGTGAGATGTTGCGTTACAGAGCTTGAAAATTGGGTGTGTGAGGTCACAGTGACCTTGAACTTTGACCACCAAAATGTCCTTGAGTCCAAGTGGACATTTGAGCCAAATCAGAAGAAATTCTATCAAGCCGTTCTTGAGATATTGCGTTAACGAACTTGGGAATGGCGTTCATGAGGTCATTGACCTTGAAGTTTGACCACCAAAATGTAATCAGTTCATTCTTGAGTCCAAGTCGATGTTTGAGACAAATTTGATGAAATTCCGTCAAGGCATTCCTGAGATATCGCGTTAACAAGCTTGAAAATGGCGTTCGAGAGGTCAGTGACCTTGACCTTTGACCACCAAAATCTAATCAGTTCATCCTTGAGTCCAAGTCGATGTTTGAGGCAAATTTGATGAAATTCCGTCAAGGCATTCCTGAGATATTGCGTTAACAATCTTGAAAATGGCGTTCGAGAGGTCACAGTGACCTTGATCTTTGATCACCAAAATCTAATCAGTTCATCCTTGAGTCCAAGTTGATGTTTGAGGCAAATTTGATTAAATTCCGCCAAGGCATTCCTGAGATATCGCGTTAACAAGCTTGAAAATGGTGTTCGAGAGGTCACAGTGACCTTGACCTTTGACCTTTGACCACCAACATCTAATCAGTTCATCCTTGAGTCCAAGTCGATGTTTGAGGCAAATTTCATGAAATTCCGTCAAGGCATTCCTGAGATATCGCGTTAACAAGCTTGAAAATGGCGTTCGAGAGGTCACAGTGACCTTGACCTTTGACCTTTGACCAGCAAAATCTAATCAGTTCATCATTGAGTCCAAGTCGATGTTTGAGGCAAATTTAAAGAAATTCCGTAAAGGAATTACTGAGATATCGCGTTAACAAGCTTGAAAATGGTGTTCGAGAGGTCACAGTGACCTTGACCTTTGACCACCAACATCTAATCAGTTCATCCTTGAGTCCAAGTCGATGTTTGTTATTAATAGTTTTTAATGAGATACTCGTTATTTAACACGTTCACTGCCAATGACGTATTAATCCGTCAAAAAAAATCCAACCGTTCACTGCCAACGACGTATTAATACGTCAAAAAAATTATTATTTTTTTTTGACCGTGGGATGTGCATCTAACCCTTTTACATCTCTTATATAAGTATTGTACGTGTACAACGTGTACAACCCATTCCACCGACCCACTAAGTGGCGAAAAGAGAGAGAGAGAGAGACAGAGCAAAAAGCAGTGTGACGAAGCCATTCTCATGAAAATGGATTGGCGAAAACGCTTTCGTTTTCGCGCTGATTGCTGGCAGTGCGGGATTGCAAATTTGCATAATAGATTACGGATGGAACACACTTTGAAACACGCAGCATAAATATGACCAGAATCGCAAAAGCTTCATCAAAGCTCTCAACCAAAACTCCAAGAAGCGAGCGAGTCCAACCAGACTTCCTCAAAGAGTGGCCGCGCAGACAGGCACAGCCGCACAGCAGCAGCAAAGCAGTGAGACTGGTGACAAGCTTGTGACACGGCCGCTGCAGCCAAGAAGAACGCCCACGGAGGGAGGAGTTGGAAGCAGAGGGGAGTTTCCTGCTGTTATGGAGGAAATTACTGTTCAAAACTATTGTTTAGGTCTTACTGATGCCAAAAATGAATGGTTAAAGTGACTGTTCTATCGAATTTCACAAAAAGCCGTTTATCTCTGAATAATTTTTCTGACGCTGAAACCATGCTGTATTCAACTGCTAATGCTTACATAACTACTAACTCTACAAACTAACTCTTTTAGACAGAGAAAGCACACATTCTATTAGTTCTTTTGAGATATTGTGTGTTCACAAAATCTTAGCAGAAAAGAATCCTCAGGTCTTGAAAGATGAGCCAGAATCCTCAAAAAAAACCTCTGGCAGAACCTACCTACAGTAAAAAAAAAATGGCTGGCAGTGAATGTGTTAAGTGGCTCGGGGAACGGTCCGGCCCCCGGTCCCTTAGGTTTCTGACAATGTGGCCCCCTGTGTTAAGCCAGGGTGACCAGACAAATGCATAAGCTGAGGCAATTGCAAGGTAACAGGGTATTTAATGAAAGTTCTGGAGTAGCATGTGGCAGATGGAGCTGGCAGGTAGACTGGCTGGCAGAGAAGCAGGCTGGAGTCATTGTTGATCTGAAGCAGAGAGACAGGAACAGGTTTAGAACAGGAAGGCAGAACTGGAGACTGGTGACAACCTGGTGACAACCCGGATCCTTAATGGCTCCAGCCTGGCTATCGCCGGTGGAGGCATAACAAAAAATGCTCATTTGGGAGCACTGGCGTAAGTATCGGCGGTGAGGTGCACCGGGGCCCAGAGCTGTCAAGGGCCCGTGAAGAAAGGCAACTTTTTTCTTCTTCTTTTTTTACTTTGGCCTTCTTTCTTTTTTCGCTATGGCCATGGCTATGGTTGATGTGGTCTCCTACCCGCAATCATATTGGCTATAATTGTTTTTGGTTGTGTGATGTACCATGGTCAGACCATGTATGTTACACTTAGGGCCCTATCTTCGCAACGGCGGTAATTTTGCGTTGGCGCCCGTTTTGCGCTGGAATAGCGCCTAATTGTGGGCGTGTCGGCCAGCTGCGCTTCACGTCATCTCGGCGCAAACCTCCATAGGCGTGTTTATGCCCATAACAGGATTCACAAAGTGAGATCACTCCCGTTAAAAGCCACAGCGGCACCGCCTTCTTTTCTTGCTGAGAGCAAGCAGAGAAACAGAGAGAGAGAAAATAGAGAGGGGGAGAGAGCGAGAGAGAGAGAGAGGGGGGGGGGAGAAGGAGAGAGGGAAGAGAGAGGGCCACCGCGCATTTAAGCAGTGATGTCGCAAAGCGTGCGCTTACTGTAATTAGACGTTTCGCTCATATAGGCTATAACATAGCCCTACACATCAAAAAATATTTGTTTAATAGGGTAGGAATGTGTGAGATTTTACTTCTAGCCTATTTCAATTAGCCTGACTCCGCCAGATGGGCGCCAGATTTGTTCCACAAATTCACAATCCCACCTCCGTCTGACCTCGGCTCAAGATTGCAGTTTAAACCGACCCGCACCCAGGCGACCCAATCAGCGTGAGCTACGGGCGGGCTTTAGGCGAGACCGGTTGTGACGCCACCGAGAAGCGCCTGTGCGTTGTAGTTCTTTCACTATTCAACATGGCGGCGGCTACCGAGGCTAGCTCCTGTGGGCTGGTCAAACATTCTATTTAAAACAATACTTTTGATAGGGGGTGAACAAACGGCATGGGAGCCAATACTAGGAATAAATAAACAAGGAACCATTCTTAAAGTTTGAGATTATATCCAAATACATGCTGCATGGTGTACTTACTGTACTAACCTAAGGGTGTTTTTCCTCTTCTCTGTGCATACCTTGGTACCTTGACGTCCTCTGGGCTCCAGGCAGCTCCCTTTTGCAGATTCATCTGACATCAACATCTTTATGAATTTACATCATCTTATCATTATCCAATCGTGCCTCAAGACCAGCAGATTATGTAACAAGTAACAACAACACCACACGGCCGTCTTTTCTCCGTTTAGTTTATTATCACAAAAGTAAGCAAATAACATTCTCCAGTCATGCGTAAACATCCATTCCACTGACAGATATGTTAAAATTAATAAAATCATTATATTGTATCAAAGCATTTGGCTGATGTTATTGCCATGATCATAGAGGCTAGAGAGCGTGACGTTCCATGACGTTCCATTTAACGTGCAAAATGGCCTACCTGCACTTCATCCTCAGTCAGACATCTGCAGTTATTCTTCTTTCTTTTGGCAAATTGAATAGTCAATGTTTGCACCCAATATTCACCTTACAAAAACAGCAAAAATCTGGGACCTCCATGCTAACTATTTAGCAATTGTAGCCCTAGCTGTTTACCAGGCGCTGCCGCTGCTACGTCATGAAGGCAAGTCGATCTGATTGGTTGGCGTTGGCACGCCCAGACGGTGACAGACAGACGGTCCATCCAATCACCTGCCAAGTAGCTTGAAAAAAGTGACCGCCCTCTTCATCAGGGTAGCTTGGCCAAACCCAGATGGATGTTAGGTTGTGAACAAATGTGAACCAACTTAGATCCATCTGGCAGCGTCAGGCTATTCAATAGCCTATGTCAGAATTGTCCACTCTGGTTAAGCCATTGACTGCGGTCACCCCATCCGCGCTGTGGAGAAGCTGGTCTTGCTTGCATGCAATTGCAGGGAAAGAGGTTACTGTACTGGCCGGACACTACAGGTGTTGTGCCAAAAAGTGATTTGCGTTTTGAATTAGATTAGGGGAACGAGGGTATGGCGGGGCGGGAGTCTGTGTGTAGCCCGGCGTGCTGGAGGGGGGTCTCCCCCGGAGAAGGTGGGAGCTGGTCGGGTAGGCAGGCTGGGTGGTGTGGTGGGGTGGGGGTGGGTCGGTGCCCTGGGTGTTTTGGGCCAGCCATGGGGCTCACAGAGTGGGGAGAGGCAGCTTGGCACAACACCGTCACAACTTTCTCAAAAGCAATCTACTGTTTCCTCTAAGGTTGCCACCCGTCCCTTAAAATACGGGATTGTCCCGTATCTGACAGTGAAATCGTGCGTCCCGTTTTGAACCAATACGGGACGGGGTTTGTTCCGTATTTTCATCCTACCCGCATTGCCTGATGAAAACCCACCCTACTCTGCATCTGGTTGGTTAGTACTGCTGCCTTTGTTGGTAGATTGGTTAGTTTTAGGCATCAGTCACAGTCAGGCTGAACCTCTGCTGGCTGATTGGCTCTAATCGGGTCTGAGCCCTGTCTGAGCCGATCAGAGAACAGGGATGGGGCGGGTCTTCGCAGAAAGCTGGTGGGGAAAATGGCTTTCCTTACTCCGCCACTTCCAGTGAAAACTCGTTTGAAGTTTCAGAAATACAGATGTGAATGGGAAGAACCAAACACTTGGCATGACAGGGTTAGTGAAAATGAATACAAAGGCATGCGTTCGTAAATACGGTAGTCCTAGCTAATGAGTCCAGATCGCAAAAAGGTACTTGCCTATTAAAAAGATCAGCATCCAACAGTGTGCATCCAACAGTGTGACTTGTGTAGATTTTGTGAGGAGGAAGAGGAGAGTGATGTACATTTATTTTGGTATTGTCCGGAAGTTGCATTATTTTGGATTAAAATTGAAGAATGGATTTCTGTTTACAGCACACATTTCTATAGCTGTCCTCTAACTATAATGTTTGGGGATTTAAGGGATGATGAAGAAGGAAAATACCTGAATAATATTGTAACTATGATGGGGAAAGCATATATATTTAAAGCTACGAAAAGATACCAACTAGATATTGAACGTTTTAAAACATTTCTAAAATTTCAGTGGATTCTTGAAAGGGATATTAATAGAAATAAAAAACAGAATTTAATTTATGAACGTGGGTGGGAAACTTTGAGTCGGGGTGAGGGTTGGAGTTAAATGGACATAGGCTGAGGAAATGTTTTTGTATCTCTTTGTTTTGTTTTTTGTTTTTTTTGGATTTAAACTTTTGTTTACTTTAATGTATCCTTTTCTGCTGTATAAGCAATAACAATTTTCTTGGTATGTATGTTTTTGTCTTTTTCCCTTTCATGTGTCTGAGCGGTTTGTTTTGTTCATGTGTTGTTGGAATGAAAATGAAAAATGTATAATAAAAAAATAAAATAAAATCTACATGGATCAATATAGTGCACATGAGAAGAAAGTAAACTCAGTTATGCTCACTAATCTGGAAAAAGGCATTATTCAATAGGCTAACACATTAACAGACAAAAAGGCAATAAAAAAGCTGTTCAGATAAGCAAATATTGTTGACCTAATAATATATTTTTCTCAAATATATCCATACTGAGGAGTGTATAGCTGAAAAGCTATCTATTAGTTCATTGTTAATTAAGCACTTCAAACTTGAAGTATTAATCTAAATGCTTTCTTGAAACAATCTAAGTAATGATTTACTACCACTGGCTACCCCGCCCTCGGGCCAGTGGTGGTCGTGGCCCGAGGAGTGGGGCCCCTGCTGCAGGGGGCGTCCCTTATTTTTCTGCATGAAAGGTGGCAACCCTAGTTCACACCACAAACCTGTATGGTTGGGAATTATGTAGCCTAATAAAATCATGACAAACAAATTCCCTTTCTTAAATCAAGGTGTGTTTTTTCTGCAGTGTAGGCTATAGTTGAAAATCAACGTGGCATTCTGAGGAGAGAAGAGTGTGTGCAGGCACGAGGTGTTTTAGAGTGACATCCATGCCCTGCGTAAATGTATCCAAGCAAGGATTTCCTGCACTGCCCGGAGAATAGCCTGAATAGTCTGCGCTCAGGTGTAGGCTATGCCTGGCGTAGTGTTTTTTTTTTGCGCTAAGACCAGCTATTTGATGGCCTTCAAATTTAGAGCACCCAAGGCTTATTTAGAGCAAATAAGCTGGAACGCCTATTTTGGCACGGTCATAGCCCAAATTTCTCTTTGCGCTCGGAACATACCGACGGTATCTTCGCTAGAGCGCAAAATGACACTTGCGGGATGGAGATGATAGGCTAGACGGACACGCCTAGGTCACACCTACACCTGTGTCTGCGCTTAGATCTCAGCGCAAAACTGGACGGTGGAGGCAGACAATAGCTGAAGACGCTGGGAAGATAGCAATAAGAGGTGCGCAAACGGCAGCGCCCTACGAAGATAGGGCCCTTAGGGTTTGAGACATAAATAGTCTATTTTATGTTGTATTTGTCATTATTGAAATGTTCCATAATTTCATGTTAAAAATAAATACTACCCGCCACTTATTTAGCCTGATTTGCTTGATTTGTTGTAAAAATGTATGATAGCCCCGAGGCTTTTCAAGATTCAAGATTTTTATTGTCACTCCGTAGTATCACGTGTGAAATTATTGTGCTGTGGACTCCGTTTACAACATAGTACAAAATAACAGGGCATATGGGTGCAGGAAAACAAGAGACACAACAAGCAATAAGGCAGTAAATTGATAAGACAAGTCAAAGACAGTGGCATATTCACTGCACATAGGTGCACATGGCATGTACATACTTTAAACATACTTAAACATAATTGATGTTCTGTTTGCACAGGTGCAAATAGCATATACCTAATTAAACATACAATTAAACATTAGACATACGTAATGGTAGCTACAGTACAGTACAGTACAGCTACTACACTATTTGTGTATGTTAAGGAGTCTGGTGGCCTGCGGGAAGAAACTGTCCCTCAAGCGATTTGTGCGTGCTTTTGGGACACTGTATCTCCTCCCTGAGGGTAACAGGGAGAACAGGCTGTTGTGGGGGTGGTTTGTGTCTTTGATGATCTTCAGGGACCTCCTGAGGCACCGCTGGTTATACAGTTCCTGCTTTGTGGGAAATGCAAATTAATTGGGGGTTTGTTTAATGACATTGGTGGGTGCTGTGTTGCGTAGATGACGTGACGTCGCCACGTCGGTCAAGCCAAGCGTCGAGCCGAGAATCAAGTGTCGTAGCGTGTTTTTTCAGAAGCCAAGTAGCTTTTAGCAGCAGAGATGTTTAGCAAGCCCAAACATAAAAGTGGAGCTCAAAAGAAGAGAGATAAATTAGAACGTTTTTCCGTAGGCCGCCGCAGCCATCTTCTACTGCTTCAACTTCGACTGCTAGTGCTAGCGTGAGTGTCGTTAGCATTGACGTGCGCTATATGCTGAAATGTCCATGTGGAAAAGCGTATGTGGCTGAAACAACACGACCACTGAAAACACGCATAGTAGAGCATCGTAGCACAATAAGAAACTATGATGAAAAAAGTCCAGTGGCAGTACATTTTAAAAATGCACACCACAACGTCGCTTCACTCAGATTTGTAGGCATATAACAAGTCAATGTTCCAAGACGTGGGGGTAACATCAACAACCTCTTACTAAAGAGAGAGCTGTGGTGGATCCACTTCCTGAACACCATGGCACCCATTGGACTCAATGAAGAGTTTGACATCAGACCTTACCTGTGAGGGGCCTCTGTGCTGCATATTTCATATTTTCATGTTCTCCTATTCCTTGTTCTTATTTCTTTGTTGTTGCTTTTCCTGGAGAAAGAATTTGGACTCAGGGATATAGAGTCTTATAAAATATTCTTAAAAATGTCCTTGAAAAATATTCGTATGTACCTGTATACTCTAGTGCTTTTGAAATTTTGAAACTGTCATTGTCAAGAAAAAGAAAAAACACTGAATGTATTTGATGTGTCTTGCCTTAGTATACTAACAAGTATTGACTAATTGAATTATCTGATACATATATACATTCTTGATATGTACACCTTTTCGTTATACTTAGAAATTTGTTCTTAGATAGCACTTCCTCTTTAAAGTGAGCCTGGGTCTACCTCCAAGCCAGTAGGCGGTGGTATCTACCCATGTACCTGTACCTATAAAAACACTTCCTGAAATGTACACATGACACTGACAAAGATCCAGATTGGCTGGAAACTGTTTGTCTCTGTCTAGATTAAATGTTGTCCACGGGAGCAAAAAAGAAACTGTGTCGCGAGCCCTTTTTCTAGTTTGATTTTCTGTGTTGCAGTTTGGCTCGGCACCAAGAGGTAGATGTGCGTAAGTTCCTTATCACTTTTCAACAAAAGACAACATTTTAGCGTGCAAATGTTTTTCTTTCACTCAGGTGAACCGAATCACCTTCTAATGAGGTGGATTTTACATGCAGTGATGATCGCGCTGGCCTGGAGTGTGAAGCCCTGTTGCCAGATACTGCTGACGGTCTCCAGCACAAAGAGTTCAAAAACCGCCAAAATGCATACAAAACAGCCCAAGGAACTGCACATCTATGTAAATTTATCTGGCAACCCTGGTGTGAAATGCGACTCGTCTGCATGAAGGCAGTGCCTCGTCCACGCGCCTAGGGAGCGCGCTCTGTGTTTTACAATGAGCGGAGGTGCGGGCCTGATTTCACTATAAGTTTTAGGGGCCGTGTCTGGCCCGGGGGCCGTGAGTTTGAGACCCCTGTGCTACAGCATGCGCTGGGACGCATCATCAGTGATGTTAGCTGGGGTTGTAAGGTGTTTTGGGTCTCTCAACATCATACACCCTCAACCAGTAGAGGCCGATTAAGACCCCGACCCGTGTCCCAGAAGCAGCCGCTCACAGATCAGCCTTCCTACTCTGTCTGCAACGTTGCCTGCGGAAGGGTTGATCATGCCCAATCCGCTGCAATAGAGTTAGTGCTACATCGCAGTATTGTAAGGCCCTTCGGTTCATGGAGGGTCTAGGCCCTGTGTGGGTGACTCCAGGCCGAGCTCTTACTACGTCTCACCAGACCCTCCCGGGGAAAAGGCAATGCTACCATGGGCAGAGAGGAGGCCTCAAGAAGGCCTGTGCGCTCCACGTCATTCACCTGTGGCGAGCACCTCGCTCTAGCCTGAAGGACCCCATGCCATGCCGATCTTTGCACAGATTTACAGGAGGCTAATCCGTAGCGTTTGTGGATTTCTCCCTCACGAGAGAGCCAGGATGGGGTGCTAAACCCATCCCGTACCGGATGTCGTCTCTCCGACCGTCAACTGTCTCTTCAGCTTGTCACCAAACTATACTTGGTTGTCACCTAGTCTATTCCTAAGTGTCACTGGCCAGGGGAGCCAGGATTCTAGATTTAAAATATATGCTACAGCATGCGCTGGGACGCGTCATTAGTCATGTTAGCTGGGGTTGTAAGGTGTTTCAGGTCTCTCAACATCATACATCTATATATATATAGGTCATATAGGTATGTGATGGAAACCGGCCCCTTCTCACTAGCGTTCAGATTTTTACTTCCCATTCATTTGAAGGAGGCCACGAACATAGTCTGAAAACTGACACGTTTGTGAATAGACCTCCAAACTGCACATTTATACAAAACAGCCATTTATTTAGGTTAAATTGGGTCTGAAACATGTTGACACATGACAGTGAGACATTGTGCACACATTAAACAGGAGTTTATTAAGAGTTGGCAAACTCTACAGAAACACTGCAGGTAACACTTTAGATTACAGCTCCGCAGTGCAATTACATTGTAAAACAATAAATTAATATAAAACTGGACAGAGTTGGTTCAGTTGCTGGCATCAGGCCTATCTGTCAGTCTGTGGGACGTTGACTAGCATTGGCTGAATCTCTTCACACAGATGAATGGGAGGCCAGTGTTGCAGTTGGTATTAGACCAGCCTCTTGACTCTGTTATAAAGAAAAGACCATCATGAGAAACCAGCACAGACTGCATCTTGTCCTTTCTGCTGTGATGAGGGGAAACTAACAATGTGGATGCCACTTAGTTCACAAGCACTAGAATAAATGTGTAAATCTGCACACCACAGAGCAGAGTTGAGAAAACATTAGAACTTATGGTGAAAATATTTTCAGCGGCAAGCCAGTGTGCGCATGTAATCTTATCTATTGCATGTCTTTGCTATTGTATTTTCCTTACCGTAGCCGCTGAGGTAGATGCATGGGTAGCTGTTGGCAGAGGACGAGGACGGGGACCCATTCCAGTTCTCATAGGTGTACACCGTGTTGTCCTCCCACCTCCACCGTCCCTGTGGACACGAATGGGAGACAGCACATTCATTACATTGGCAAATACGGTGCACTTACGAAGCGTCAGATAAACCCCCTCTCAGATAGTTGTGCCGATGGTTAAAATGGGCTCTTGCTGTCACCTGGAAGTAGAATCCTCCCATCCAAACGCTGGAATGAAAGTTGCTCCTGGCCAGCCGCTGCAGGAAGTCATATTCCCAGAGACTGTGGGCTGACACCAGGTTGGCCTGCTGTCTGGCACAGGAGGCCTGGAGAGAGAAAGAGGAATCAAGGGGACGAGGAGGGAGAGGAAGAGAAAACACATAGAATTAGTCCCAAGCCAAAACTAGTTGTGACTGTTATGTGTGTTTAGTATCTAGTACACAAGCTATGGAAGTTTTGTGTCCATTCCTCATGACCATTGGGGCTGTTCATGAGGTGGCTCGGAGGTATATATAAAAAATAAATAATAATATATATATATATCTTTTTTTTACAGTGCACCTGAACACAACATGCAAGATACACGCTGAATAAGTGTCCAAATGTTCATGTCATTCTGGCCAATACTCCAATTATCTTATAACATTTCAGTCTGGAATATGGAATATCTTTAAATAATCTTTATGACTAAAAGGCTAAAAGTAATCTCATGTGTAAGAAATGACTGTTCTACATTGAGGAAGTTTGAAGTGAAAATTTAAATAATTAACTTGTTTGGTTTTGAATTTATTTAGCTTCAAGAGTGCATTTTTGTTCTTGTGTGACCCTCAACACAGGCTTTGAGAATCCCGGGCCACTTATGCTTAAATGCTTATGCTTAAATTAACCCACCCGGTGAGAAAAGGATCGAACATTGGTGGTTAAGACTGAATAATGACATCACAACTGCTAACTGTTTGCCCACTTCGTTATTATTTCCACATTACTGATGATTATTATTTATAAAAATCTCAGTGTCTCTATTTTGTGAAAGCACTAGTCATCCCTACAATATTGTCGCAATATTGATAGTTGGTATTTGGTCAGTTGTTAATTTTGTTCTGTTTACATTTTTATTGTTATTGCAGAGCTGTGTATAGTTAAGCAGAAGAGGAAAACCTGTACCAATTTTATTTAATATGGGCTATTTAAGTTTTAATTTACATGTATTATGCTGCTGCCTGTTTTACCCAGTCTTTGCATTTTATTTTGTTTGAATAAAAGTGCTTATTGTGACACCTTACACATGGCTTTGAAGGTTAATTTAAAATGAGATATTCGTTTAAATATGGCAAAAAAACATCCAAACATCCAAAAAACTTTTTTGCAAAGGCCCTTCCTTGTAGCAGGTGGCGGGGCCTTAGAAAATCAATAGCCTTGAAGCATTGCACTGTATAAACTTCTACAAAGCATTTGACCTCAGCGCTCGACCAACTCAAAGAGGAGCTGACTAGCAGGTAGCAGCTTCTTACCTTAGCGTTGGACCAGCTCAAAGAGGAGCTGACTGGCAGGTAGCAGCTTCTTACCTCAGCGTTGGACCAGCTCAAAGAGGAGCTGACTAGCAGGTAGCAGCTTCCCTGATAGCCTTCCCAGTCACGAGGGCAGGACACAAAACGCCCTGAGAGAGAGAGAGAGGCTAAACATGAGCGAGAAAAGAAAAGGCAGGAAGGAGGGGATGGGGGTTGGTGGTGTCAATAGATATTTTCTCTTTACCGTGTTCAGGTGCAGCAGACACATTGTCTGTAAGAGAGAGAAAGAAGAGAAATAAGATGTGATAATGCCATTCCAATTGATGCTCTGCAGTCCTTTGAGGTTTTAGTATGAGATGACTTACGAGGAGTCTCTTCTTTCAGCTCTTCCACGGATTGAACTGAAACACACATTCAGACTGTTACTGGAAGCATTTGACATTTGATTTTAACGGTCAGGCAAATTAATGAATAACCCTGACTGACTGATAGAATGACCTGCTTACTGTGATCCATATAGTGTTTCAATAAAATGGATCTATATTCTTTGAATTCATACATAATTCGTGGTTCCCTCCAAAATGTCCGTCTTTGGCGGGAAAGCATTTTATTCAGCCGTTTGTACAACTTCTTTCAATCGCAGTTATCAATTACCATATTCAATTTTTGTAAGTAAAACAAATAATAAAAAAAACAACATAATGTATTTAGAAACTGTGTAGCATTTCATCAGGAATACAGTATATTACTTTAGTGCATCGTCAAGCATCAGAGTAACTTGTCAGTGGACATTCACTGTTGCCCTGCAATAGCTGACACTCCAAAACAGAAGAAGTAAAAAAACAAAAGACAGGATGTGTTTATTTATATTTTTATTTATGTGGGGCATTTCTGTGTATCAAAGTATATTGAAGGAACTCACCAGGAATAGCTTCCTTCGTCTCCTCTGCTGCAGCTTTCACTGAAACACATGGACTGGTAGTGAGTTACTGTAGTAATATAGTGGAGCTGACATGGCACAGTAGTCATTTGTCTCAGCAGCTTTGTGGAGGAGCCTACGCCCTGGTTCACACTATAGGCATCTCTTCACGCATTGACTTCATGCCTGGCTGCCCGAATGCCCTGCATGCTTGAAAAATAGACCAGAAGCTGAAACTATCGCTGCAGCATTGCGTGGCGTTATTTGCAAATGTAGCAAAAACTACCGCCCAAAAATCTGAGGCCACGCCATCAGGATGTCTGCTGTAAAAGGCTAAAAACAATATGCATTTCTATCAACAAATGAACAACAAATTGAACAAAAATAATACAGTAACAAACTTAAGCTTGTTAGGATGATTCAGTGACCCATAGTTTAAAGTAGAATCAGATTATTTGAGTATTGCTGTGGTGTTTCTCATCACGGTTGATGCAGTTTGAGTTTCTGTAAAGTTAAACCTGTTGTGTTTTCCCTTCAGTTCTTCCAGTGGAGGATGTTGTCATGAAGGAGGAAATCAATGCACCTTTGGTTCCAGGTTAGTGCCACCTGAAACACCACCATCACTATACTTCATCCAGATCGGCAAATGATAGAGATGTCTCTAATGTATTTGTACAAGATTGTACAAATTCTTTTCACTCATGAATTCACCTGAGGAGTTTAAAATAGGCAGTTTTCACAGAATAATAGCCTCATGAATTCACCTGAGGCAGTAAATTGGAAAGCTGGCTGCTGTACCTGCTGCAGAGCGGACGGACACAGCCACACAGAGGAGAACAGAGAGGAGTAGCACAGACTTCATGATGAAGATGATGGAAAAGGGGAGGATGATTGTCTGGAAGAGAAGCAAACCAGTCAGCAATTAAGAAAGAGAGAGAGACAGACCGAGAAATAGAGAGAGATAGCAGCTGTCTTACCTGTCAGGTAGATCAACTGTCTATGATATGTTGGTCTTCAGGTGTCAGGAAGGTGAGTGATGAGAGGAGGCTGCTCTGCTGTTTATATATACATTCACGTGACAATAAAACATGCAAAATTCTGTCATGACATAAGCGCAACAGCTTAAACTTTAACCAGTGTGAAATCGTTTGTGCTAAGTTGTCAAATCAGATGGACACACACACACACACACACACACACACACACACACACACACACACACACACACACACACACACACACACACACACACACACACACAATTCTTCCACCCCATTTCCTTGATGGTAAATTATAAGGAAGAAGTTTATATTTTGGTTTTGCTGTATCTTTCTGTTTATCTACTGGCTGCATGTTATCTTTATGACAGACATTGATGGTGGGGTGACACATCACACAGCTTGTGTGATTGTAACTCGACAGAAGTCAAGCCTCTTCTGGGAAGAGAAAATCTGATGTTGTTTGCATTAAGGGGACAACATCCTCCTTCCATGTCCGCACTGAACTGGCTGCACATTCACAGCAGCCTTTTAATGCATTTGAGCTCCAACCGAACACAATCTGACCACCCAAGACACATGTTAATGATAGAGCATAGAGCCCTGAGCACCCAGGACACATGCCAATGATACAGCAGCATAGAGCCATGACCACCCAGGACACATGTTAATGATACAGCAGCATAGAGCCCTGACCCAGGACATAATGATACAGCAGTATACAGCCATGACCACCCAGGACACATGTTACTGATACAGCAGTATAGAGCCATGACCACCCAGGACACATGTTACTGATACAGCAGTATAGAGCCATGACCACCCAGGACACATGTTAATGGTACAGCAGCATAGAGCCATGACCACCCAGGACACATGTTACTGATACAGCAGTATAGAGCCATGACCACCCAGGACACATGTTAATGATACAGCAGCATAGAGCCATGACCACCCAGGACACATGTTACTGATACAGCAGTATAGAGCCATGACCACCCAGGACACATGTTAATGATACAGCAGTATAGAGCCATGACCACCCAGGACACATGTTACTGATACAGCAGTATAGAGCCATGACCACCCAGGACACATGTTAATGATACAGCAGCATAGAGCCATGACCACCCAGGACACATGTTACTGATACAGCAGTATAGAGCCATGACCACCCAGGACACATGTTAATGATACAGCAGTATAGAGCCATGACCACCCAGGACACATGTTAATGATACAGCAGTATAGAGCCATGACCACCCAGGACACATGTTACTGATACAGCAGTATAGAGCCATGACCACCCAGGACACATGTTACTGATACAGCAGTATAGAGCCATGACCACCCAGGACACATGTTAATGATACAGCAGCATAGAGCCATGACCACCCAGGACACATGTTACTGATACAGCAGTATAGAGCCATGACCACCCAGGCCAGGACACATGTTAATGATACAGCAGTATAGAGCCATGACCACCCAGGACACATGTTAATGATACAGCAGTATAGAGCCATGACCACCCAGGACACATGTTACTGATACAGCAGTATAGAGCCATGACCACCCAGGACACATGTTACTGATACAGCAGCATAGAGCCATGACCACCCAGGACACATGTTACTGATACAGCAGCATAGAGCCATCACCCAGGGCACATGTTAATGATACAGCTGCATGGGCCTCCGGGTAGTATAGGTAGATTCCCTGCCTACCAACACGAGGGTTGCATGTGTTATCTCAGGCTTGCCGGTAATAAGATAGCCCAAACTACTTTCTAAACATGGCCGCCAGGCATACAGCACTGTGTCAGGCAAACAAGGAAGTAACTCGGTGTTGGGATTCACTACGAAAATGACGTTTCACGTAACTATGGATTATTTCATCACGTGGTGAGTACCCAAGTCACAACATGTACATAGAGCTTTTTGGCGCTGTTAGAAATGTGTGTTTTTGGAGACTTTGAACGGCTGTCCCATTTCCGCCAATACTAACTAACTGGACGAGTGTATGGACTGCATGGAGAGTGACGTAAAGCTATTGTGTATGTGTTATGTGTGGGCGATATGGCAAATGGACGAAACTCCCAGAAAGTTGGTGTATCTCTTTAATGATACAGCAGCATAGAGCCCTGCATTCTGGCCAGAGACCCGGGCCGATTTTTGCATCCAAGTGTTTTATTAATGTACTTTTTTTGTATAGTGTTGATTTGATAGGCTCAAGCTCTTTGAGGTTTGGGGGGAGGGTCCGGGCTCACGCCCAAAATTCTGACAAGCTGTAGGGCTCATACCGGGCTCGGGCCCGAACATGTGCTGTAGGGCCCGTGTCGGGCTAGGGCCTAGATTTGAGGCCCGTGCAGGGCTCTACAGCAGCATGTGCAAAGGAGCTTTTTGTGGGCTAAACCTCATCTTCTTCATGAGTGTCTAAACAGGCAAATGTTGAAACTGTCCCTTCCACATCCATGGGATCAGATTCACACTTTGGTGTTCAGATAGAGATTACTGTAGCTGCATGCACATTTTAAATGCAGCAAAGACACACTGAAGATTGCATTGCAACTTACCAGAACTTCTTAAGGTAAAGGCAAAGGTATTGGAATGACTTCTCTGTTCTCTTCATCTGTTGTTCCAGTTGACTTCTTCCTACAGAGCTACAGATCAGAGCACCTGTGTAAAAAGCCCCAAAATGTATGACATAGTTTGGACAATATGTAAAATGCAATGTACCGGACACTATTTGTCATTTGGTCAGCTGTTCTCATATTTCCCAGCAAAAAGATGGGTTGGGCTTTATCAGTTTACAACAGGCTGCTTAAGAGTTTATCAGAAATATCTTCAGGAAATAAAGAAGGTTTGGGGTGGAGCCATGTTAATGATTCATCCACCTGCTGTTAACAGGAACTGGGTTTACTACCGTGGGTGAGTTTTCATTCTGTTAACGGGAACAGGGTTTGTCATTTGTTTTAAAGGTGCATAAACTCCTCGGTCAGCTGCTGAGATTTCCTTCCTTCAAGAGTCACTTTCCGATCTGTACTCGGTCTTGGAACGATGCCTGCACTCAAAGCTGCACTGGGAAACTTTACAGCAGGCTTCAAATAGAGAGCCAAAGTCATGCCTACTTCCGGTTTAGGCATACATACCATTCATCCGGCATTCTTTTTTACATCTACATTTTGTAAAACGCTTAGAAAAATAGTTTGACTTGGTTAAACCAAGCCATTCAGCTATATTTGGAATCATGAGAGACCATAGAACATTTCACTCAGACCAAAACTTAAAAACAAATCCGCAATTTTTATAAGTGATCAAGAAAAGGGATATTTTTTAAACATTGAAAACAAAAACCATAGTGAGTAATCATGTCACACACAAGGAATTTGTCAGTCTGTGCAGTGGTCGCTATGTTATGCAGGAAAACACATGCTGCAATGATCTAGTAAGTCCGGTCTGGGGCCACCCTGAGCTCATGCAAGCAGGTGAAGGTCATCTCTAACCTGGGTCCTGCTAAGGGCCACGAAGCGGGTTTGTGGCCCGGTCTCAGGGTCAGGATAGGGGGTCATGAAGAAGGGCTGGCAGTACCCCCGGTCTGCTAGCAGCACTCCACTGAACAGCCCTGAGGATAAGAAGGAATATTGCCAACATCAGTATGCAGTTTGAGGAACATGACACAAAATGATATGAGATTATGAGATGTACTGTACATTTTCCAAACCTTGCTCAATTCGGTGGCACAGTGTAGACTCCCTTTAAGATCCGGGACTCATGCACCGACCCTGGCCACTTGGCATCGAGGTTTGTGACCATGCAGTGATGGTCACAAACCATCTGCAAAAGGATTTGGAGTTAACAGTACTTCCACGTAATGACAGCATTTCGGTGTGCATTTGACATGACTCCATGCTGGAGGGAATGACAGTATGTGCTGTGTGAATATTTCCATATGTGCTAAAAGGGAATGACCTTATTATCCAGGCTACTGACTTAAGTGTCCATGCAGGCAGACATTTTGGCCACTAATTAGCCATTCTTGCCTATTTAGTCGGCCCTAATTACCTAATTCAAAAATCTGGCTCAGGTCACCCACAGGGGTGCTCTTACATACCGAGCCGGGGAAGGTTCACCGAGATATTGGCTGAGTTTCCCAACAAAGAAGCTTCTTAAGAGTTAAGAAGCTTCTTAAGGAGTTAAGAAGGCTCCAAAGAAGTGTTTCCCAAACGCCTTCTTAACAGCCTTCTTAAAGGAACACTCTGCCCATTTTCAACCAGCTTTGTATCATTAGAACATCAGTAGTATATCAGAAAACTGTAAACTGTTTTGAAGTCCGTCATTTAATTTGACAGTTATTGAGTGTTAAAGTGTGGACCAGTGACATCACTGGTCCACACTAACTCAAATTAATAACTCATTAACTCAAATCAACTCTCAATAACTGTCAAACTAGATGAATGATGAATAGTTTGACAGTTATTGAGAGTTGATTTGAGTTACTGAGTTATTAATTTGAGTTAGTGTGGACCAGTGATGTCACTGGTCCACACTTTAACACTCAATAACTGTCACAGGTAACTGTTTACCAGAGGAGGTTTTTCCAGTGAGGCATAGGAGGATGGTCCTCCTCTATTAGATTGGGGATTTTATATAAAACAAATTATTATAATTTTTTATTTTTATTTTTATATTTTTCATTTTTCATTTTTCATTTTTCATATTTTTTTTTTATAATAAAATATCAATCAAATGTGTTTTTTCTTATGTGCAGACGCTCATTTTTTCCATTTATTATATTCTTAAAATGCTTCAACAACAGTGACCTGTAGGGGACTGATGGAAAGGAGAGCTCCATGCAGACGAGTCACTGGAGCCTGGAGTAGGTAGTTAAAAAAACATTCGCCCTGTGGGCATTTATTTATTTGGTAATTTATCTAATGAAAAAATATGATTGGTTGAAAAACACTTGCAATTCACAGAGAACACGTGAGAGTGATGTGTTTTCCAACCAATCAGATTGAGCTGGAGCGGAACACGCCCTTAGCCTGGTGAAACCAGGTGAAATCTAATTGGTTGTTGGTTGGATAGATTGTTAAGATTGACATTGTATCGTCCACTGGTCTCTCACGCTGAATCAAGTAGGAAGTGAAATCCACTTTGCTGTGATGACCCATGTGATGACCTGACAGGAATGATTTACGACATTTACTGACGACAGTAGCAGCATATTATATTTCCCCCTTATTTTTATTTACTTTTTATCAATCAGTAAGTGTTCACAAGCCAGACAGTTGTTGCATTGGATTACGACCCAAAACGAGTTTCGAGTTTCGAGTTGCGGGAGCCTTGCGGTGTGCGATACTGGGATATTTGCAATGTCAGAAAACTGGAATATTTGCAACGTCTCGGCTGCAGCGGTTCCACTACAGACGGCATGGATATACAAGTAAGTCAATTGATTTCAAGTTATCCGGGCCTTCTATTAAATTCGGCGTGGAAATGGTTCACCGAGCAACGCTATTTTTGTCGTATTGAAGTTTAATGCTGTAATTTTTTATAATAAAACCCGCAACCTTAAATTCCCACATTTTTTAACTGAATTTGGCCTGTAAATCGATGGCTGACAGCGAGCTCATTTCTAAAGCGTGAGTGGTGATCTTTATACCATATGAAAGTAGAAGAAATAAGGAATCGATTGGGACGAAGCATGTCAACCTAGCATGTCGGGAAGGGGGGGTAAATAATGCTCCAAAGTTGATGAATTGGAATGTAACCAAACGAGTATGTTGATATAGTGCAGGGGAAGGCACACTCTCGTTCCAGATGCAATAAAGTGTAATTTAACGCTATTTGACAACCGTTTCGGCCATAGACTTTGTCAAGTATCATACAAACAGTGCAAGACAGCCATTATAAAGACAGGTGGGCTGATTGAATGGACAACACCTGTCTTGTGAAAGCACACCTGAGTGTGATTACAATGACATCATAGGATCAGTCATGCAGTAATAGGCTACATTTTCGGTACTGGCGCAGATTAATCCAAACATTGATGTCACAGGTAGGCTGTATACCATAATATATCATGAATCTATGTGAATAAATAGATTTATATAAATAGTAATCACAGCCTAATGCATAGAGATAAATCCTGAAACCTTCTCACAACAGGTCTAGCCTAAGCCAGTGGTTTTCAAAGTTGGGTCCCCAGCAAAAAGGGGGGATAATCTATTTTCACTATAATTCCATGCCATCCATAAGTAACACAATCTAAGATAGTGTAGAAGTAAGTAACTAGGCTAATTATAACCATAACAGCACAAATAATGGTCAGGCAGTTGTCTGTAACCCTAGCGGTTGAGCCACAGTAAGCATTTTAGTTTGGGTATGTCATTGTCACCATTTTCTTCAGAAATAGGTGCCTTTAGAAGGGGTTAACGAAAGATCATCTTAGCGCTAAGAAGCTTTTGGGAAACGCAGCCTTCTCAACGGAAGATACTTTTAGGCTAAGGCCTTGGCCACACTGATCCGTCAGAAAATGGCCAGAATTATTGAACGGACAGATGTCTGTCCGATGAGAACTGAGTCTACGTCAAACAAACCCCTCGCCGAAAGCGCCGGGGCTGCTCCGCGGCCGGCGAGCCTGCCTGCGCAGCCTGCGTGCAGCTCCTTGGAAATGTGACTCGATGCAAATGACAGTATATGCGAGTATAATATAATGTAGATCATGTGCATATAACTGGAGAGAAGTATATGCACTACATTCTCCCCTTGGACTAACTTCTAGTCACTGAAATCCTAGTGAAATCACACAATTTTACTCATTTTGCTGGGGAATCCGTTATAGCCTCGTTCACCGCCTCGGCCATCTTCTTTGAAAAGTTGAAACAAATCTCGGAACGCCTCCTCTCGAGACCTCAACTCTGATTGGCTAAACGGACAGTGACTATCCGACCATCCGATACGTCCGTCCAGAAAAAGTTCATCCCTCTTCAACTTTCTGTTCATCAAAACGTATGCAAATTTTCTGGATACGTTACGTACGCTTCTGAGTGCTCCACGGACAGTCGGACAGTTGTCATTGAAAATGAATGGAAGTGAACAGAGAAATGAACGCACACGGACAGACACCACGGATCAGTGTGGCCAAGGCCTAAGAAGCAATGGGGAAACGCGTTGGCTTCGTTGGCTTCTTACGGGAGCCTTAAGAAGGGTCAAAGAAGCTTCTTAGCACTAAGAAGCTTTTGGGAAACGCATGCCTTCGTAACGAAAGATCATCTTAGGCTAAGAAGCAATTGGGAAACGCGTTTGCTTCTTAAGGGGGCCTTAAGAAGGGTTAAAGAAACTTCTTAGTGCTAAGAAGCTTTTGCGAAACCCATTATCTTTGGTGTCCCCCCGTGATATGATTTGCGTTATCTTGCAATATTTTTGCATGCCCTCGCAATTCAGATTGCGATGGAACACAAAACATATTTTGTTCTGTCACAATGCCTTTCTTCCATTCATTTCTCCCGGGGGCAGTGAAGTGCACATCAACTCATAGCCGCACGGTCAAACAATAGATCTTCCATTACTTTCAAGCTTGAAATCCTGTCGTCTTTGGTCAAACTCAACGAGGGAGACTGGAGGTAACAACCAAGTTTTAACAACACCGTTTAACTCATAATTCATCGTTAATGTTTGTGGAAACTAACGACAGCTGTTTAATTGTCATACAGGTAGGATAGTGGACATTCTTCAACCTGTGGACAGGCGTGGACCATCTCAGGTAAACTGGTGTGGCTAGCTAGCTAGCTAACTAGCTACTTTCTGGTTAAACATGATAAATTAACGTTAGCCTTATGCTAATAGGTCGATGGGCCAACATGTTGCAGGCAGTCTAATGTGAAATAAACTGCGGAGGTTGGAGCCAAAAGTGCCTCAAAATGACTATTGTGGTTTCAGTTGGCCGATGTAGTTAACGTTAGCTTGCTTGCTATACGTGGAGGCTAATGGCAGCTAGTCTCACATAGTCAGCCCCGGCATCAGCTAGCTTCCAGGCTAACCAGCTACCAACCAGAAGCCCCGCGGACCGATCCATAATACTGTCTTGTCTGTGTAATAATGTAACGTTATGGTTTTTTTAACATTCTTATCTGCAAGAGTGCCCTGCTGAGAGTCTGCGGCTCTGCGCAGGTGAGTCTCTCTCTCTCTCTCTCTCTCTCTCCCTCTCTCTCTCTTGTGTGTGTGTGTGTGTGTGTGTGTGTGTGTGTGTGTGTGTGTGTGTGTGTGTGTGTGTGTGTGTGTGATGTAACGTTATGTAACGTTGAGATGAGACTATGTAACGTTATGTTTTTGCAACATTCTTGGCTGCAGGGAAAGTGTCTATTTACAGCGACACACAGGGAGGAGGGAGCGGAAGCCGCTCTGATTGACATGGTCGGAGCCAATGACAGAGCTTGTAATAAGCGGGGAGCAGACATCCGGCAGCGACTGAAACAGTCGCTCCAATGGTGAGCAGCTGTAGAGCAGGGGAGGGCTTATCTCAGTAGCCTGTTCCCGTGCAGCCAGACGACTCACGGAAGGGAGGGGAGGCTGGCCAGCCAGACTAATGTCACCATGATTACACCTGTATATCCTGGTCCAGTGCTATAACAAAATAATTAAAAGATAGGCTCCAAAAAGCCCAAAACAAACTAATGAGGGTCATCTTTAACCTCAGTCCAGGAAATGCACATTATGCAACTCATTAGAGTACAACAGTTGAAATGTATGGTTTATAATACTGTACATAACCATTGTCCTAATTATTTTACCAAGTACTTTCAGTTTGTTGGGGACATTCATAGCTGAATTAGGTCTGCAAATTCTCTGAATGGCTTTTAAAAACCTTCTGAAAAAAATCTTACTGAGTAAGCTAGTGTAATGTGTGAGCCTTTCTGTGATTTTTTTTTTTTTTTAGCTTATGTTGGTTTATATCTCTTGTTCTCTTTACACCTGACTGTTCTGTATTGTTATCTCTGCCTTGTATGATGCTATGTGTTACTGTATAGCATGTTTTGTCACTGTATATCATGTTTTTATAAGACCAGGGACCATGATGGAAATAAGAGTTTACACGTTTTCATGTTACCCCTTGGATTGTGTTGTTCTTTGTCCAGAATAAAATCAATCAATCAATGCTTTGATTTGATTAACCTTGCAAAGAACAGAAGACCCTGTGCAAAAACATTTCCAACTGTTTACATTCCCGATGTATCGCTTCATCTCTCCTGCCTTAAATAGCACATCTCATTTGTAAATAAGATCGTCTGAAAAGAGAGAATCTAGGTATTTTGTAAAGTACTTTATCAGATTTACTGTATCCATATTTACCAATGTAGACTACATTATCAATAACCCCCATAAACTGTTACAAGTCATGTGTCATTTTGATTATGCTTGTACATCCTGGTTTGAGAGTTAAATTAAACTCCTCAAAGACAGGCTTCTCACAGACAGACAGACAGACAGACTGCTCAGAATAAATTGATGAGGGTAATTCTGAATCTGAGCCCTTGGTCACATATTGGGGAAGGCCATTTTCAAATGCTTAACTGGCTTCCTGTCGAAGCTATGGTCACTCTGTCCAGACTATATGCTTGGTTCACAAGATAATCTATGGTCTGGTCGCTGAGTTTTTAGAGAAGTATTTTACCCATGTCAGGGAAGCACATACAAGATCAAGCATTGCTAACCTGTGTTTGTTCCGATTTAAACGTCTTACTGGTAAGGGCACCTTTGCTTACACTGGAGCTGCTGAGTGGAATAGTTTGGATCTGCAAATCAAATCTGCTCCCACTCTTCATAACTTTAAACGGTTAACTAGATCTTGGCTGTTGGAAAAGGTGCCTATGTAATTAATCTTGTGTTCCCTTAACTAGGGGGTCCTATTTATTTGTACTTGCAATTATCCTCATTTTTATATAGTTCTCTTAATCTCTTATGGGCCCTATTCTCCCACAGGCCTTCGGCGCAAAAACTGGCCTTAAACGCAAAAAAACGTGCCTTGCGCCTGCCTCGGGAAGATAGCAACATGGCTTTAGGCCCCGAAATGCGCTTTACGCTAAATAGGCGTGGCGCAGTCGCAGAATGGGCGAGAATGGGCGTTTCGGCCTTAAATACCGGCCTAATGATATCTTCCCTCCTGGCGTTAATTTAGCACTTTGCGCTTTTGAAAACCAGGCCTATTCAGTGCATCGGTTGCGCGGAGCGCTCCTCTGCCTCTCCTCTGTCCCCCTTCTCTGTGTCACTCCCTCTCTCTTGCTCATCAGTCTGACAGGCACAATACGACTGCTTGAAAAAAAGTTTGCCGGTTCTCTCTCTCTCTGACTCCCACGCTCAGGCAGACACAACACAAGTCCGATAGAAAAAAGAAGTTGTTATACCGTACATAGTATAACAACATGACCGTTTTTTCATGAGTTGTTATACCGTACATAGTATAACAACATGACCGTTTTTTCTAACATGACAGTTTTGAGCCCGTGACATTCAGAGGCTGTTGCAGCATCCTACCTGTGCAGTGAAGGCGAGAGAAAACGAGATCATTCTGGCCAAACAAACGAGATCATTCTGGCCAAACATTCACTGCCTGGCTTCCCTGCAACAGCCACACATGTGAAATCTCCCAGCATGCATTGGGCTAATCCATTTAGCTAATAAATAGCAACCAAATGAGCCGAAATAGATAGAAAGGTAGATCTAAATAATGTGTAATGTTAACACAACCTGCAATTGTAGAACATTTCAATATTGGACCAAATAAAACATGGAAATGAAAACACCACCCTATGTGAAACATATATGTCATATTGGGGCTATATATATATCCCTTGCAGATTTAACGTGATTTAGATGAGTGACAGTGTAACGCAGTTCTACTGTCATGTCCTACTGTGATGTCCGCTCCAATAAATTGGCTATACTTCACATTTTAGTTTTACAATAAAAACACATTTATGCAATGACTTTACATAATGTAGGCTATATTTATGTGCATCATCCTACCTGTGCAGCAGGGGAGAAGAAAAGGTAGCAAAACGATATCATTCTGGACAAACTTTCACCAATCTAATCTCATCATAGGGATAGGCTATATTTTTCTAGCTGATGCGTTTAGAACATTCTTTTCACTTTGATCTTGCTATAGTGTAGCGTATTTACATGCTTCCAGTATTTAAACTGCAGTTAGATTGGTTTGAGAATAATATGGAATAATAGCCTATATATGGAGACAGAGGGGATACAAGGGAGGGGGGGGGATCAGAGCCCTCGGCTTTTCTGAAGCCGGACTGGATCGCTCTGTGGAATTGGAGCTGAAAAGTGAAGCATGTGATTTGTTTACTGCACTTCCCCAATGAGCAGATAGTGCATAATTTTACGCTTAAAAGGCGTGGTTGTAATGCTTAAGGCTGCGTGTAGCGCCGATACCAAAATATCGAGTGCGCTGGTCAACGCCCACTACTCTGGGCTGCGTCTGGCGTTGGGCGCAGTTCATAGGCCGATGCAACGATAGAGCTATATCTTTTATTGCCAAATGTTTGTTTAACTCTTAGTGATTGATTTGTACTGCTCTTTTACATTCAATGTATATGTATGTCATGTTTTTATAAGACCAGGGACCATGCTGGAAATAAGTGTCCACACTCTTGCATGTTTTACTCCCTTGGATGGTATGTGTTTATATCCATAATAAATCAAATACATTTTTTTCTTGCATACTCTTCTGTATGTCCTTGGCTTTTGTACAATTTTTTACCAGAGACTTCCGATTACTGGCCATTCTGCTCAAATGTACATGTAAAGCTCCTTTTGAGACCTAAAGCTATGGTTCTGTTTTCACTTTCACATTGTAAATGCATTATTATTATTTTTTATTTTTTCAAGTGAAGGAGTTTGGCTGTTGTCTGACCTAACCACTCGGCCACTAATGATAAGATCCCTCTGTCCCTGATGAGACCCCTACATACATGTAAACAGTTAATATAAAAAAAACAAGCATTTCACAAGATAACCTGTATTTATTAGGAACTTTAAATACAAAAATTAAATTAAATTAGCCACTGAATAGTAGGTGATATTTCGTCGCACGATATATCGCGATATCGAAACGTCACAATATGCGTATCGTCAGAAAAAAACGATATTGTAACGCGGGGAGATGGACTTGGGGAATTGGGGAGGGGTGTGAATGACGTTACTGTGTTCGGGGGTTCTGGTTGGAGGGAGGTGTGTCCGTACGGGTATTGGCCGGATAGGAAAACGGGGTTGGAAAAAGGGGGAAGAGTTAGAGTGTGACTCCAGGATGTTGTGGGCTGCTAGAGAGGAGAGCACGTTCACTACGTTAGTGCTGAACTGGAAGTGAGCTAATAGAAGCGGGTCTGACGCTAACGACAGCTACCGGCCAGCTGTCACATTTCTCCCGGCACACCTCCAACTGTTAGACTGTACGCTGCGGCGGGGTCCACCCGCAGTGCCGATACATCGCAATGCCGAAGGGTCACAATGCCGATCGGCCACAATGCCGATAGTTAATAGCCTATGTGCCTGCAGGTTATGAGATGCACCAATGTTACAGACATCAAATTGCTCGCTCCACTCCTGCATGTTATTTGTCTGTCTGGAGAGCATAGCCTAATAGTACCTAATATCCTACGTTTTCAGATTAAATTAAACACACATGCACACACGGCGCACGCACGCACGCACGCACTCACGCAAAAATTTACCTTCTAAAAGAAACCTTGAACCATGCTACACCTTTTTATGGAATTGTATGAAAATCAGGCCTGTAGTTTTTCCCATATGTCTACTGACAGAGACAGACAGACTGTTGGAATGTCGGCACTAGAGGGGATTGGATTCAGCCCAGGGCCGGCGCCAGGATGAAATGACTGAGGGGGCTGTTATAACTGGCGAGGGGGCTGATTTTTTTCAATTTTTTTTTTTTTTTTTTTTTTTTTTTTAATATGATATTTTTATATCGTAAAACATAGGTTATATACCCGCTATGCCTATTTCTGGACTTTTTAACCATAATAACCTCTGAAAAGCGCAATAACAACACAAGAAAGACTACTATTCAAAATCAAATAAAACATGTATTTCACAGCAGCAGATTAAGGCATTAATAGAGGTTCAAGGGTTCATAGGTTCAAATTTAATAAATAGCTACATCTCTGACACCTTGTGACAACCAAAGCACAGCAAATAGCGCTTCCCTGCCAATTCTGAAACAACAGAGCTATGTTTACAGGGGGTAGCCTACATCAACTTAAACTGATCAAATTTGATGAAGACTGCAGAAACAGCAGCCTAAACATGTCAGGTACAAACATTGCCTAACTGGCCTTTATAGATTAACTATTCTTAAGTGAGGGGGCCGAAAATTGAACTGAGGGGGCTAAGCCCCCTTAGGCCCCCTCGTGGCGCCGGGCCTGATTCAGCCGCAGTGATCCGATTTACATTTTGTTTGCTTGATGTTTTAATTCACACGTTTACACGTAATGCGGTCTGCCAGACTGTATGGGCTAGAATTGCATGTTTATGCATAGCCTACAAGCACATCAATAGCGCATTTGTTTGATGAAATTAGCCTACTCAAAATTGGGAAATATCCTCCAGGTCACCATGCTTTAATCAATCCCTTGAACTGCCACTGCCGCGTTTCATTCTTTCACAACAAGGGTGGTTTTAACCTAACAATACATTGATATTTACATTAGGCCTATAGGCTATATACAATAAAAAACGATTCTTGATAGGACACAGGTGGGCCTAAATCATCATTAGCCTACTCTCTTAGGCCTATAGGCTACTTGTTATTGCATAACTATAAAACAATCAACATACAATAAAACACACTATAGATATATTTAGGAAAAGTCAAAAGCTGGCAGGGTCATATAGCCTAGTTTTTATTGAAAAGAAGATAGCCTAGGACTATCATAAATAGCCTATCAAAATGGTCAAAAAGACACATGCGGCGATTCTAGTAGCTAATGTTTTTATTGCACAAAAAATGAGCCCTTCTGCCCTGCAACTCTCAAATTAGGGTAAAAAAAAATCTGCCATGAGGTAGGCTGTAGTAGAGAGCCATTCAAAAAAAAACAAGGGAGCACCATGTGCCCCTCTGCCCAGATATGGCTACATCTCTCAAATTGGAAGAGAATAACAAAGAATCAGCACCATTAGCCTTTAATAATCTGAGTGATCTGGGCGTCCTGAACTGCTGCATTGAGGGGGAAAAGCAGTCTATAATTAGTGTTTATTTTCTGGTACATTTTTTTATTTAGTCGTAGTCGTAGTCCTGTGACAAATGTGCTTGTTCGTTTTTATCAGATTTAGTCAACCTCATCCTCTTTTTGTTTAGTCAAGTTTTTTTTGTTGTTGTCTCGTCTTAGTCAAATAAACTAAAAGTCTGAACATTTTAGTCTTGTCTTAGTCTTGGGGGAAAAGGTAGTTGACTAACATTTTTCGTCGACCAAATTAACACTGCATCATTCACATGAAATTGTGCACTGAATGCTGCACAGCATCCCAATATTGCTCGAGCGTGCGAACGCCTTGATGGTAGTCGCGTTTCAGACGCACAATTCTCTTCTCTAGGCGCCTCCATTTCCTCTTCTGTGGTGGCCGGGCTTCTCCTCGCTCAGCAGCTCTAATAGTGACCTCCACCAGATGCTGTTCATCTTTCAGCTGCCTCAGGAAAATCCACAGTGATGGATGCCGCCTGTGGAGTTTTGAGTTCCACCTTTGATGAAAACCTAAAATGTTGAATAAAAAAAACATGTTAACCTATGGTAAGGAAGGCTTACGCCGAAACGTCCATTGTCACTGCTGCTGCTTGAAGGTATTAAAAAAACCCAAAAGGATTTATTTTGAGTGCTGGTTTTTTGTCCTTCAACCTATGGTAACCCTTCTTGTGTTAGTGTTTGTTTCCCATTTCTTAAATCTTCCTTCCTGGTCCAAAACGACCACCCCAGCTGATTATAAATCCACATAGGCCTAGCTACATTGTTAACATAGAGGCCAATGTTGTTTTAGATATATATATATATATATTTTATTCTATCTTACTTTAGAACCTCCATTCCCATTTCACAAGGGCTATCACACATACTCCTCAGGAAATGCTTCTCTGTCATTTCTGGAAATGCTTCTCTGTCATCATCTGGTACACAAATAATAGTTACTAGTAAACTAATGAGAAACTAACTTTTAGTTAATGATTAGTTAATGATTAGCTAATGGAATCATGGGAATCATTAATTCATGATGAGTTAAAGTTAAAAAGTGAGTATAGTAGTTAATCATTAGTTAATCATTCATTAGTTAAAGTCACATTGTGAGTATAGTAGTTCATCATTAGTTAAGGTCACATTGTGAGTATAGTAGTTCATCATTAGTTAAGGTCACATTGTGAGTATAGTAGTTCATCATTAGTTAATGATTAGTTGTCAGTTCCTAGAGTAATTACTCATTGTCAGTTTGTGAGTATAGTAGTTACTCGTTAGTTAATCATTACTTAATTATTACCTGTCCATTAGTTACACTTTTTGTGTTCCCTATTGTAAAGTGGTGCATCATACTCAGGAGTAGCCTACTGAATCATTACTTAATTATTGCCTGTCCATTAGTTACTATTTTTTGTACCCTAATATAAAGTGAAACATTATACCTAATAAATTCTAGACATGTCCCAGGTGAAATTTGAACCCTCTGCCCCAAGGTTGTAAGTCTGGTTTTCTACCAACTATGAGCTAACCAGCCTGTTAAGTCAGGTTATAGGCTAGTCGGTAGAGCCATACTATAAATCTGTAGAGCTGGATACCAAGTATTATAGTTTTGAAGGTATATTCCACCCAAATACTACTTTCTATCCAAGTACTTCTAGTTTTGATGGTATATTATGTGCTTTAAAACACAAGTACTTACACAGAAGTAGTATTTGGCTGGAACATACTAATAAGTACTTGGACATGAAGTAGTATTTGGATGGAATATACCTTAAACCTATAAGTATTTGGAGAGAAGGTAGTATTTAGTACTTGAACAGAAAGTAGTATGTGGATAGAACATAATACTTGGTCTCCAGCTCTATACAGATCCATAGTATGGCTCTACTGACTAACCTGACTTTACAGGCTGGTTAGCTCAGTTGGTAGAGAACAATAGTTAAGTTATGTTGAGGTATAATTTCTTACCTTCAGCAAAGTTGTTGGTCCTGTTGTCTGAGGTCCTGTGAAAGACGTTCCACGGCTGCAGTGGAAACTGGCACCCATCATTGATGTAGTTGCACTCCAGGTACACGAAGAAGTCAGCCACACTGGGGAAGCGCCTTGTCAAACGAACTGTGGCTCTAGCTCTTGCCAGGATGCGAAAGTTTTGGCGAACTAAAGCCACTGGCAGGTACCCAATTGACATACATTTTTGTATGCACTTCCGTAGCCTGCCATGTCTCTGGTAAGGCCCTGAATGAATGAATGAATGAATGAATGAATTAATGAATGAAAGAATGAATTTACTAAATGTAACATAAAAAAAACAATGCAGGTGAGGTAAAACACCCAAACAGGCTAATAAATAACAAGAAACCACTCCAACATTACAAGTAACCTATGTTACTGGAATTCAGGAATTAAAAGCTTATCATTAATAGTTAGTTAATGAAGAAATGATGGGGTCCAATGAGTAGAACTGGGGAAGTATCATGGTCTATTATTATTATTATTATTATTATTGTTGTTGTGGGGGGGGGGGGGGGGGTATGCGAGTCAAATCTTTCCCATAGCAGTGGGTTCCGCCTTAAAGGGGTTCTAAAAGTCACCAGAGGTCAAATCTGACATGCCTCCACATCTGAAAATAAACTATGTAACTATGATGGAAATGTCATTCATCGCAAAGTGCACAATTCTTTTTGCTCAACTGTCCCACTATTAGTTCCTCATGTATTCACTTTAGACCTAACTACCCCTGTACGGATATTGCTAGTCTAGCTCGCCTAGACTAACCCTCTCCCTCCGAACAGGGAATTCAACCCAGTGGCAACGGTGATATACTCGCACCAAACACTTGTACACTCACAATGGTTTATTAGTGCAATTTCAGCTAACCCCGAGCTAAACCACTAATCTAAAACCCAGCGTACAGTAATTCGGAAGCAGGTATAAAACTGTAACAGAAACACACAAAACACACAAAGGAAAACACACATTAGCAACGAAACAACAAACCGAGTGGAATTGTAACATTACTAATAACAATTACGATACGAACATTGGCTATAAATAATAATTGGGCACATTAAACTCCTTACCTACTGACACACCTCTGGCTTGAACACTTCTCTTCACACTACTGCTGTCTAGACACAACGCCCCGTCTAGACATGGTCCGCACATGCGCAGTACAAAGGGAAATCAAACAATAGAATGCCACTAGGGGTCACTCGTGCACAATTAAAATAAAGTCACAACTCTTTATAACAGGCAGATGGGCATCATAAACAAACATGGAATAACAGCACACCTCCCATCTGGTCTACTGGATTGGTGCATATACAGAGACCACAACAACAATATCACATGACAGATCACACTGGAAGAATATGGAAAATACACAAGTCAATAAACAACGAAACTGAAAAAATGTTTGGAGGAAAACATGTTAAATAAAAGCACACAATGTAAACAAATTCAATGTGTTTCTCACTGTCTCTTATACTGTACACTCCAAACACAAGCACAGTTTTTCACTGCTCCTCCACTGGCAGCAAAACCACCAACCTCCTCACGTCTCTACGAAGGATGGTGAAAGGGCAGGACCTCCCGTCCACCACGACCTGATGCAAGCCGATAGGCAAGCTATGGCACACCTTCACCTTAACGTCCCGAACAATGCCCTTGCCGTCCGGACACGCCTCCACCACGCGACCAAGCCTAAAACACCCCCGGAGGGCGTTCTGGTCCGCCACCCAAACCAAGTCCCCCACGGCAACATTCCTGGCTGGAACATGCCACTTCTTACGGACGAAAAGATGCGGCCCAGCCAGCTGGCTCCACCGCTTCCAGAATCTGTCCACCTCCACCTGGACCGCCCGTAGACGGCTGAACGGATACCCAGGGAAGTCAAACCCCCGAGTGTCACCGCGAGGTCCAACTCGTCCCAACAACAGAGTGTTGGGTGTCACGACGTCCACGGTCTCCTCCATCACCTGAGCCCTGGCTCCGATCGGCCTCTCATTCGAGAGGTTGGCAGCTAAATAGAGCAGAGTCTGGAACTCCAGAGTGGTCAGATCACCCTCCACCCCCACACAACTCAGGGCCCTTTTGAGGACCCGGACAGCTGCCTCCGCTGCCCCGTTCCGGTGTGGCGAGTCAGCAGGGCTGAACCCCCACTTCCAGTCGGTCCCCACCCCCTCAGCTCTCTTCTGGATCACTCCTTTCTGGATACCATCAAGGAAACCATAGAGGTCCCTCAACGCAGGCTCAGCTCCCACAAAGTTAGTCCCCATATCAGACCACAGCCTGCGGGGGTGACCCCTCAGGGCTGTGAACCTCTCGTAGGTCTTGAGGAAGCCCTCCGTGGATAAGTCCTCGACCACGTCAGCGTGACATGCTCTTGAGGCCATGCAGCTGAACACCACCCCCCAGACCTTCAGCTTGACCCTCCTCTTGGCCACGTCCCTGACCATGTAAGGGCCGAACAAATCCAGGGTAGTGTTCTCGAAAGGCTTCGAGGGACTGGTACGCTCCATCGGAAGGTCCCCCATCACCTGAGAGCCCAGCTGAGCTCTCCTCTTCCTGCACTCGATACAGGAATCGATGACCCGGCGGGCCACCCTCGGCCCCTGGACCACCCAGGCCTTTTCCCTCATGCGCAACAGAGTCCCGGCCCCGCCCTCATGCGCGATCCGATGCGCTTCCTCCGCAAGAAGAACACTGACGTGACTTTCGTAGGGGACCAACGGCACCCCCGGCACCTCACCGTCCACGGCCTGGACCCGACCGCGACACAAGAGGAGGCCCAACCCGGGGTCCCTAGTGACCACCAGTCGGTTCAGGGTGGTGGTGGGGAAAGCAACCCCGGACTGGGCTGCAAGGCACAAGTCGAGGAAGGCAGCCTCACGCTCCTTAACGGTAAGTACTGCCTCCCACCGCACTCGCACACCAGTCCGAAGCCCCCGAAAGGACAGCAGAGCTCTTCTGATCCACGCCACGACCCTGCACAGCATGGCCAGGGAACTGTACCTCGACAGGTCCAGCCACCCCACAGGAACCGGACCTCCAAGATCACCACCCTGGTAGACGCCCGCCACTGACGACACAGCTCCCGACTCCCCCATGGCACCAACTCCCCCGGACCCACCTGGGATGGCACCAACCACACTGGCTCCGACATCACCGGACCCCCCTGGTATGGCACCGACAACACTGGCTCCAACATCACCGGACCCCCCTGGTATGGCACCGACAACACTGGCTCCGACATCACCAGACCCCCCTGGGATGGGCGACCTCCTCGCCTGGGCCCTGGTAACAGCAGCAGAAAATGCCCTCCTCTGCAGTTTACTCACTGTCTCTCTGGCCTCGGACGCCACCTCAGCCGCCGACATCACGGGCCACTCCTCCACCGGTCTGGTCAGGAACTCTGGCCCTCTCTGCCAACTGGATTCGCCACCCAGCTGATCAGGAGAACACCCCCTCGTCACCAGGTCAGCCACGTTGTGTTGCCCAGGGACCCACCACCAGTCTGTCACTGGCCCAGCCTTCTGGATCTCACCTATTCGGTTGGCGAAGAACGACTGGAACCCATAACTCTCCCTCTGGATGGCCCCGAGCACAGTCCGGCTGTCGACAAAGTGAAGCCACTTCTCCACCTCCAACCTCCCATGCTTCTGAAAGTACTTCTTCAAGCGGGTGGTGAAGACGGCCCCACAGATTTCTGCCTTAACCGCCTCGCCCTTTTGGTCGAGGGGAGTCAACTTCGCCTTTGACTCCACCAACCTGACCACCACCCCACCCGAAGTCACCCAACGCAAGTAAAGTACCGCCCGTATGAGTCACAACTCCCGTCCGAGAACGTCACCCCCCAGGGCTTGCCCTCCCAGCTAGGGGGCGTGACACTCCTGGGGAATGTAACGGTACTCAACCCTGCATAGTCTCTGAAAAGCTCTATCGCCTTCGAGCGCAACTCCTCAGATAGCGGAGCGTCCCAGGTGTCCTTTCCTACAGTCCCGACCTCTTGAAAGGCTTTTCTCACTAGGATGACGCCCTTTTGCTTGACAGGAGTAGCCAAACCAAGAGGGTCGTATAACCCAGCAACTTGGCTCAGCAAGACCCGGCGAGTCAAGAGCGCAGGCGTCTTATCCGGTATCTCCTCAACAGGAAGGTCCAGCTCCGTCCTCATCTTCTTCTTTCTCGCAGAGAAGTTGATGGCTACCATCAGGAACAGACTGTCCTCCCCCACATTGTAGCCGACCCCTAGGGCTTTGTTGTCTTCGGCCCGAAGCTGATTAGGCAGCACAATCGTCTCTGGTTTCACCAGAACGACCCCCTGCCTCCCACCTTGGCCCGACCGCACCCAGGGCTTGAGATGAAAGCCCCCGGTCGTAAGTATGGTCTTGACACCACTCAGGATCTCATCCAGTCTCTGGGGGTCATTGTGTGACACAAGGATGTCGTCAACGTAGGCGTTGTCCTCAATGACGCTCCTCTCTTCCACCAGGTGAGTGAACTGTGGCAAGTGAGCAGTCTCACGCATGGCCACCTGAGCGATACACCCAGCCGGTTTATCGCCCATGTTGACCCTGACCACAGCATAGTCCTCAATGTCTCCTGCTGGGGAGTCCCTCCACAGGAACCGGTGGACATGCTTCTCCCGGTCCTCCAGCCACACCGAGTTATACATTTTGGACACGTCGCCTATCGCCGCGAACTGCCCCTCACGAAACCGGATAAGCACTGCCCGGATCGGATTTAGGACGTCTGGGCCCTTCAGCAGGATGGAGTTCAAGCTGACGCCCCTAAACTCCTGGCTACTGTCCCAAACGAGCCTGACCGGGGTAGAGACTGAATGGGGGTTGGGTGCCATGAGATGGTTCACCCACCACACGGCCCCATTCCAGCTGTCCATCTCAGCTTTCGTCAACTTGACAGCTGCCCCCCTGGCGACCATGTCATGGATTTGCCTAGCGTAGGCCTCTTTCCACACTGGGTCTTTCTCCAAACGCCTTTCTGACTTTAGGAATGTCGCCATCACAGCTCCGCGGTTGTTAGGCAAGGTGGCAATGTCCTCCTTCCACGGATACCTGGCGTCCCAGTGTGACTCGTCGCTGTGTTTGTCTTCAGTCTTGAAAGTCAGCCCTCCCCTGATGATCGCTAACTCTCTCTCATCAGCGAGGGACATCTCCTTTCCTCCAGGAGCGCACTGCCCGCACCGGCAGCCCCCACATAACGGGTCGCACGCGGCACCAATGCTGTCCCATCGTAACCAACCCACGACATCGGCATTGGTAGCTGCTGTGGTCCTGACCTCCCCCTTGTCTTCGGGCCCGGCTCTCTCCTGGAGAAACTCGACCTTCTTGACCATCGCCCTCATGGTGCATGCGAAATGGGTTTGGTGGTTACGCACAGTTATCTCGACGTCCTCAAACAGTCCAGGGTGTGCCCCGCTAACTGTCTTCCCTAGTGGGCCGTCCCAAAGCACCAAGTCCCCGCAGCGCATCATTCTTTGAGGGGCTAAGCGACCTTCCCTCGCGCCAATGAGCAACTCGATTTCTTCAGGTCGGGCCAGCTCGCCTGGTTTGACTACCTTCTGGAAAAATCTCTCCAGGCGCTCCGAGCCCACCGTGTGGCCCACCCTGGCGATCTCAGGTAGGCCGTAGCAAACCATCCTATGCTCCCGCAGTACCCCAGGCCGAGGAGAGTTGACCTTGAGGGTAACGAGGTAACGTTTGGTTCGTACCCTCGCTCCCATACCTCCCACACCGCTCACGATCAGGTCGATTTCCTCTCCCACCAAGTTCAGTCTCTTTGCCGCTCTGTCGGTGATATAATTGGTATCAGAGGCCAAATCGATTAGCGCCCCGACCCAATCCCCCCTCTTCGTCGTGACGTCGACTAACATCATCAGAACTGGGAGCTCCTCCGCATCAAGACTGCCCACTTGACTCTTACCAGCACAGACCGTCGACGATGCCCTGTTGGTGCAGGCCTTCCGAACTATTTCTAGTTGCACAGGTGTTAAATTAGCTTGAGCGAACAACGTCTCTTGCTCCTCTGTGGGACCGCGAGGTTCTCGCCTCCTCGCCACCTTGTTCTCCTCTCTTGAAGTGTCCTTTGTCGCAGGAGGCTTAAACCTAAGACACAACTTGTAGTGGTGGTCTGCGAGGGCGCCCTCTGTCTTGCACTCTGCATTATGGCACAGAAAGTCATTTTTACATGGCCCACCCGCCCCGTGCACATCAAGGCATTTCCAGCAGGCTTTTCCCTTCTTCACAAGGGCTCTCCTCTCAGGTGGACTTGCCTTCTCAAATGCTTTGCACCGATACAGGCGCCCAGCGTGCCCCTCATTGCCACAAGCAATGCAGGGTCCCCGTTGTGGCTCTCCCCTAGTCTCGCCCGCAGTGGCCCTCGTGAACGAGCGTCTTTCCTGGTACCTGTCTCCCGGTCTATCCCTCGGCCTCTCCCGTGGTGGTGCTTCTCCAGCCCTAGCGAGGCTCGGCCGTCTGCTGGACTGGAACTGCTCCATCTCCACCAGTACACACTTCTGACCTCGCAGGAACTGCCACAGCTTATCGAACCGGTTGTTAGGGTCGACATCGTTCCCCTCATCACGGCGATACAAAATCCACCCCTTTCTAATATCATCGGGCAGTTTATTTTCAAGGGAGTGGATAACCAGCTGGTTTCGAATAGCGTCAACGCAGCCTAAGTCTAAAAGGTCCATCAGCGCTCTTTCAATTGCCTCAATCAGCTGAATCGCCTCCCCAGGCTGGTTATTACGAGCGGCTGGCAGTCCCTGCAACTCCATAACGATCTCGCTAGCAGTTTGGGCAACGTCCCCAAACCGCTCCCCTAAGATCCTGAAGACCTCCTCCGCGTCCCGACAGTCTGACAGCTTGAGTTTCCTCTTTAGCTCGTCTCCTATGCTGTCACGCAGGTGAAACAGTTTACAGTCTGGAGAGCCTGAGGGCTCTGCTAGCGCTTGAAGGCGGCACCACTCGTCCCTCCACCGCCAATAGCGCCTTCTGTCCCCATGGAACTTGGGGAGACTCATGGGCGCTAAAGTTATTTTGGGACCTGACGCTGCAGCATATTGCTGCCATTCCCCAGTACTACTCGGGCGCGCTGCTGGAGCCCCTGGCTGCTGTGAACGCCTGGGACCGGCGAAAAAGGGGTCGACCTTAATGTTCAAAGCCCGCAGGGGCAGCTCGCCCACGGATGGGAGCAAGGGAGGCACCACCGGAGCTTCCTCCCCCCGCTCTACGCCGATCACAAGTGTCTCTCCACCCTGCTCGCCACCACCTGCCCCCCCGACATCATCAGCGACCGCGGCGTGGCCCACTCCCAGGTCACCCCCACCCAGACGGCCACTAAATGTCTTGGCGTCGGGTGGCTCGTCCTCCACTTCCGACTCCCTGCGCTCCTCGCACCCGCGCAGGTGCTCCCTTAACTCCCCCAGGACCATGATTTTACTGTCTCTGGTCTGCCTGAGGGTCTCCTGAATAGCATCTTCCTCTCTTACGGGGATATAAGGCGCTCTCTCCCTCACGAACCCCTCCATCTCTTTTTCCCGGGTTTCCAATATAGTACAAGCTACCTCGTACTGGCCATGAGTCATTTTTTCTAGGTCCATGAGGGCTTTTGCTTTACCAAACCCCGCCTTTAATTCCTCTTCCAACCGCCTAACCCGCTCCTGCACAAAGCGCTTGAACATTGAGTCTTTAATCAGCTCTTGTGCATTATCGTATGAGACTTGGCTAGTGGATAGCTTCTCTTCAACATCAGCTACCTCTGCTTCACAATTATCCTCTTCCTCAATGAGAGAGATATAATCCAGGCTGGCGTTGCACATCTCCTCATTGTCCCGCTTTAGTGCTTTCAGTTCAGTCACTAATTCTTGTTCTGACAAGTTTTTAATTCGGGCGTCGAGAGCTCTCACTCTTCTGCTGAGAGCCCTCTGTGCATTGGAGCGCCGCTTTTTCCCCGCCTCCAACTCTGCCATCTCCGCTGGCTTTCCCCCTGCTGCACCCTGAAACAGCTGGGAGCCGGCTCGTCTTAACAGCGGGGAGATCAATCAACAGTATGGGTGGCGGCTTATCCTATGCCGTCCACGTAAGCACAGAACAGTTATGCACAACAAAGTATTTGTGAATGGTGTGGTGCAACGGTGGAGTTGGCGATGGGCTGGGGACTCTCCCTGGCTCGTAATAGCAGGACGAGAGGCTCTCGCCGATGGCTCCTATCCCGCAGGCTGTCGGCAGGTCTGAAGCGACGCTGGCGGTCTGGTAGCGGAGCGGGCTGCTCCTCTGCGTCCGTCTGCGCTCCTCCCTCCTCCCCGAGACCGCGGCTTCACTCTCCGGGTCCAAGTCAACACCGTCCGGCGTCTCGCTCGCACAGCGGGCCGGCACAATAGTTTTATACTGTACGGATATTGCTAGTCTAGCTCGCCTAGACTAACCCTCTCCCTCCGAACAGGGAATTCAACCCAGTGGCAACGGTGATATACTCGCACCAAACACTTGTACACTCACAATGGTTTATTAGTGCAATTTAACCCCGAGCTAAACCACTAATCTAAAACCCAGCGTACAGTAATTCGGAAGCAGGTATAAAACTGTAACAGAAACACACAAAACACACAAAGGAAAACACACATTAGCAACGAAACAACAAACCGAGTGGAATTGTAACATTACTAATAACAATTACGATACGAACATTGGCTATAAATAATAATTGGGCACATTAAACTCCTTACCTACTGACACACCTCTGGCTTGAACACTTCTCTTCACACTACTGCTGTCTAGACACAACGCCCCGTCTAGACATGGTCCGCACATGCGCAGTACAAAGGGAAATCAAACAATAGAATGCCACTAGGGGTCACTCGTGCACAATTAAAATAAAGTCACAACTCTTTATAACAGGCAGATGGGCATCATAAACAAACATGGAATAACAGCACAACCCCCTTTTGTCACCAGAACACCCATGATAGACAGATAGACTGACAGACAGATAGGCCTGACCTGCAAGGCCCAAATCCTGCAGCTTTCTCCACAAGCTCTGGGTGAAGTGAAAATAACACCCCGATGACCGGCTGTTGGGCAACTCCGTCTGGATGGCCAGAAGGAGGGAGCTCTCGAAGTCGGTGATGACGTGCTGCGGTCTCCATCGGTGCCCAGTGACGCGCCGTACCTTTTGTTTTACGTGCATCAGGATTTGCCTGTACTGGCCCACCGTTGTTCCTGTTGCAAGGCACATGACCAGGGGCACCACTCTGTCCATGTATTTGCCATGAATCGTGACAAATTGCTGGTATGGCCGCGGGCAACTTTTAAACGTGCCATCAATGTAAACCTTCCGGCACATCCCGAGTTTAGTGAAATTGTTGGAAGTCCCAAAAACAACGACGCCCCAGTCATTGTTTTGATGGGAAAGAAACTGTCTCCCAGGCCATGTTTGTGCCCACTCATTGATGATTTCAACATCATCGACACTTTGGGAGATCGGGGGGAGAAGGGACGCCCGTTTCCTCTGCAGCCTTGATCTTACATGGGCAAAGTCCGGCACCTCATCATCAGTTTCTGCATCTCTCACCACCTCGTCGTAAACTCTTTTTATTGGCTTCGACGGGTCAGCCTGGATTGCTTCTAGCATCTGTTGTTTAAGAGCACCAGATGCGATCAAATCGGTGTCCTCAGGGTGGTTATGAGGTGCGGTTTTGAGAACTTGGATTGGCACGTTGTCCGCATCCATATTGAAGTCAGCAATTGTCAAGAAGACATTGCAGGTTTTTCTCCAGCAACGCCAATGTATCTTGTCTCCGGTCTTTTTATTTATTTGGTATCTAAATCCCTCATTTATTAACACTTTTCCTCCACGGTTTCCTGGCTGTAGGTAGGCCATTTTCTCGTCGGGGTAAATCAAGTGGTCAGTGTGGGGACACGAGGCCTGCTGCAAAGGTGGGACTGGCATACCTTGCCCTATGCTGACCAATCAGAAACCATCAATTAAGAAGATCAAATAAATCACCGCACTCTGGTGACAACAGAGTTGGTTTCTGATTGGTCAGCATTGGCCCTATGCTGACCAATCAGAAAGGGTAAGCAAGGTATGCCAGTCAATCAATAGGCCTATACAACGGCAATCAATATACAGTTAAAACATATGTTTTGATTGTATATTGATTTATTCAACCTGCAGGGAACCGACTCAACCGAGGAGGTATAATATATCCTGATCAATGAGGGGTTCAGGTACCAAAACAATGTATCGAAGGGAGATAAAATATTATTGTGTTGTTGGAGGAAGGTGGAACTTATAAAGTAGGCTACAACACAAACTGTCCATTTTTCTGCAACTCGACAGTGCTGCTTAATCCAGGACCTTACTTCCTGGAACTCTTGAGAATAAAAAACTGGTCCATTGGAGTGAATGGAGATGTCGGGGACTCTTCTATAGGCTATAGCCTACACGGCTCTGGGTCTGGCTATATGAGACTATAGGCTACCGCGTTGCCAGAACATGGTTAGGTTTTTGTCCTAGGTATAGGCAAATAAAAATAATGCAGTTTGGCTGATTGTTGACTCTCCCTGTAAGGTTCATTATTGTTCCCATAAAGGGGATTCAGTTCCAGGTTGTATGTCACTTTTACGGAAGGGGGTGTAGCGAAAGTAGTAAAGTAGCCTAATCCTTCCAAACCTGTCAAGAGTGTGCCTGAATTTATCAATGAGAGCTCGTGATTGCTCCCCCCCCCCCCCCCCCCCCATCCCATAGTGTAGAGGATGGGGCAGAAACTTGGTGTGGAATGAATGAATGAATGAATGAATGAATGAATGAAAGTTTTATTTACGTGTCACGACGATTTACATGACCCATCCCACATGGGATTATCAGACACATCAACATAAAGTAATTACCGTACCGATTTCGGTGCATAAACAATACATTCAGGAAATGCAGCAAAACACAGATGTAACTACAATATCTAGTAAGTAAAATATATGAATTATCTATCATATTTCATCTTTTCCTCCTATCCCACGCATGTGAGATATATTCGGAAAAAGCGAAGATGTTGTCAAAAAGAAATTCAAGTATGACTCCTTCAAAATCTAACAGGTTTAGCTCAGGGGAGTGAACTTTTTTAAATAGTATTCCATAGTATAAGAGAGTTTCTCTCTCACCAGAGCATGGGGTGTTGCAGTTTTGACTGTGAAATAATTGACCTGCTGATCTTTCCCCGTTCAGCACTTTGGACAGCGCCGCAGGTCAGGGCGGCTGCTCTGGGTGACCTCCACCTTCAGTACCACGGAGAGTGCAGTGGCTGCGACCTGCTGCATGTGCATCATGCAGGTCTCATGATTTTGCGTGTTGAGCTGGGGCAGTATCGGATCATCAGGCTAAACACAGCACATCACAGCAGAAGGCTGCAGAGGGCTGAGCTCAAGTTACACTCGGGTTAAGAGTTGTGAAATTGAGAAATGGAAAAAAAGGATTTTTAAACCATAGCCTAGCCCTTTTTGTGTTAACTTTTCTAAGACTATGTCAATGAATTTCATTGGGCTATAGGCCTATTATGACACACAAACTCATTATGTTGCTTGCAGAATGACACAACCTGTCCTGAACCCAGTCTCACGGCAATCCGTGCTTCGCAGTGGACGGAGTAGTTTTTAGATGTTAGTGTTAGGATGACGTCATCATTCCTACTTTGACGTCATCATTCCTACTATGATGTCATCGATCACTGATGATGTCATGATTCATAAGTGTCTTTCATGCCTTTCGCTGGTGATGTCATAACACAGGTGATGTCATATTCGGATCTATAAGGGCCTGTTCCTGCAGGTCCTGGCTAGTGATTCATAAACTAAACTAGGATCACATCAACCTCTGCAACCTCTGCAACCTGCAACCTCTGCAACCTGCAACCCCTGCAACCTGCAACCTCGTCAATCTCTGCAACCGTTCCCAACCTCGAACAGTGCAGACTCAGCTATCAAGTTCCACAACACCCCAGCTTCTCAAGACTTACCAAGTTTCCCGTGGCCCTCAACTATCCGCGAATAGATCCACATGTCTTCCGACGCCGATCCTGACAGTATGAATCACTCTGAAATGGATTTAGCGGGTACCCCAATCAAGGAGGAAGCTCCCGAGAGGCCAGTTACCCGGCCGGTCGCTTCAGCTGACCCACCTGGCGGTCAGCTGGATATCTCCACTCATCCTGATGTCTCCACTCGTCCTATCACGTTTGGAGACTTGCCGATAATACTTAAGCGCCTGATTGCCCACCAGGAAGAAGCAATCCAGGCTGTGGCTTCCAAGGCCGAGGATCGGTACGCCCTCCTGGTAAAACGGCTAGATCTTCTCGACGGTCGCCTGATTGCCCACCGGGAAGAAGCAATCCAGGCTCTGGCTTCCAAGGCCGAGGATCGGTACGCCCTCCTGGTAAAACGGCTAGATCTTCTCGACGGACTAAACCCTCCTGAGGTTGTCATTCCGCAGCCTTCTGCCCCTCCTGCCCCAGCTTCCGAGCGCACCGTCGTTCCGGAGGTTTCCAGACCTGCTACCCCACCGGCCACAGGGGCCGTTGCTTCTAGCTCTGCCTCTCGGCCGCCTCCAGCTGCTAAGCGCATATTCTGGGGGGGAGTTCGCGTCATCCCAGAGCAGGGGCAGCCACATTTGAGTCCCAGCAGCCATCTGTACCGTGATCTGACCGGCAGGGTTCGCATCACACCAGAGGAGAGGCAGCGCCGTTTGGACACCCGGAGCTGCCTGTACTGTGGTCGAGCCGGGCATTACCTCTCCTCCTGCTCCCGGCGTCCAGTAAGTGGTCCCACCGCTCGCCGGCCCGTGGTACTCTCAGTGGATCAAGACTCTACGTGTCCAGCCCCGAAATCTGTATGGTTGGGCAGCGTCCCCTGCAGGACCCAGGAGTGGCAGTGTGTCTCCAAGAGGGTTAAGGAGTTGGAGAGGACTGTCGATCGTCTCATTGGGAAGTTCAATCACTGCCTGCAGATCAGCTCCGTCCCCCCGCAGGGGGCCTCCGAGTCTGCTGGCCCTGAGGCACAACCTGTGGACCTTCCCCTCGCCGAGTCTGAACCCGTACCTCAGCAGCAGCCAATTCCAGTTCTTGACCCACACGTAGGTTCCAGCTTGATGCTGGGAGGTCCCCGTAGTGTCGTCAGCCCTCGGTCAAGAGCAAGAGCAAAGAAGAGGCGTTTAAAGGAGGAGACGGTGGGTGTCCTCCCCAAACTACAGGTCGGGAGGGCAGGCCTCGCTGAGTCAGATCCCCCTGTGGCTCTGCCTTCGGAGACGGCGGCATTTGACCCTTTTGATGGTCTCCAGCCTCCCATGTTTGGATCGTGCCCCGGGGGATGGCCGGCTCCAGAGGATCCACCGGACCCGGTAGAAGTTCTGTCTACGTATCGGTCTATCTATGGCTTCGATATCCAGTATTAGGGAGGAGCACCTCCACTGTCCTACACCCCCTTTGGGGTCTGACCACCTGCATCTAACCACCTGCTGAAGAGCACCTCACTCTCCTACACCCCCTTTGGGGTCTGACCACCTGCATCTAACCACCTGCTGAAGAGCACCTCACTCTCCTACACCCCCTTTGGGGTCTAACCACCTGAATCTAACCACCTGCTGAAGAGCACCTCACTCTCCTACACCCCCTTTGGGGTCTAACCACCTGCGTCTAACCACCTGCTGAAGAGCACCCCCACCAGAAGCTGCAGATTTTCTGTCTCCCAGATGCCATCCTTGATGGCCTCATTGGACGCCAGGTGGCGTCCGTTGAGGGGAGGGTACTGTTAGGATGACGTCATCATTCCTACTTTGTCGTCATTCCTACTATGATGTCATCGATCACTGATGATGTCATGATTCATAAGTGTCTTTCATGCCTTTCGCTGGTGATGTCATAACACAGGTGATGTCATATTCGGATCTATAAGGGCCTGTTCCTGCAGGTCCTGGCTAGTGATTCATAAACTAAACTAGCATCACATCAACCTCTGCAACCTCTGCAACCTGCAACCTGCAACCTCTGCAACCTCTGCAACCTGCAACCCCTGCAACCTGCAACCTCGTCAATCTCTGCAACCGTTCCCAACCTCGAACAGTGCAGACTCAGCTATCAAGTTCCACAACACCCCAGCTTCTCAAGACTTACCAAGTTTCCTGTGGCCCTCAACTATCCGCGAATAGATCCACATGTCTTCCGACGCCGATCCTGACAGTTAGGCTGTAATAGCCTACTGTCGTTTGTTTAAGATAGAATTCAATCCGAGTTGCTGGATATAAACAGAAAAAGTAGCCTAAATGAAACTTGTGAATTAAACCATCAAATGTATATCGGATCACTGCGGCTGAATCTATGCCGACATTCTTGAATGGTGCCGTTTGTTAGTCTAACAGGTGAAATAACTAACCGATTCAAACGAGAACTGCAGATTTATTCCGAAAAAATCAGTCAAATGAATAAAAAAGGAATGAGAACGAAAATAGAGTTAATAGTAGGCTATCTGATGTATAGGCTATCAGAGATGCAAGGACACAGACAGCTGTGCAGGGAGCAACATCAATGCTTGGGTGTCCCTCTGATGACAATGAATAGGCCAAATAGGCAATGCCCACCTGTTTCTTATCAATAATCGTTTTTTATTGTATCTATAGGCCTAATGTAAATATCAATGTAGGCTAAAACCACCCTTGTTATTCTGAAAGAATGAAACTCTGAAAAGTGGCAGTTCAAGGGATTGATTAAAGCATGGTAGCCCTATGGAGGCTATAGCCTATAGGCAAAGTGAAGCAGTGTGTCACACCCTCAGTCTCAACTGGCCCCTAGGCTTTCCCTCTCTTTTGGTGTTGTGTGTGTGTGTGTGTGTGTGTGTGGTGCTGATTACAGGAGATTGGACCCTGGTGTGCTGGAGTAGAGGCGTCACCTGCACAGCTGCTGGCTATCTCAATCAGCCTACAGCCTGGCTACATATACTCCAGCCAGACATCCAGTCTTCGCCGGATTATAGACAATGCTACGTCAGTCGTGTAAACCCGCTAAGTTCTCATTCAGTCTTGCTCCTTTGTGCCGTGCTTGTGCTAACCATCTCTTCGTCTCCATGCCCAGGATCTCCTGCCTGCCTGTCTACCAGCATGCCACAGCCGATGGACTCCTGCTCTGACCAGGCCTGCCAGCCTCTACCACCAGCCACACCGAACCTTTAATTAAAAACTCTTTGTTACATCTTCAACTGCCTTGCCTGCTTCTCTGTTCAAAAGCCACCTATTATACCAGGTCTTAACAGAGTGTCAATGTTTCCTCCGTCATAGATGTTCAATTATTTTATTCTGCAATGTTTTTTATTGAAATAGGCCTACTATAGCCTACAATATGACACAAGTTATAGGCCTATTATGATATTAGACGAAGCCATTAAGACGAAGCCCATAAATCAATGTGCATTGTAGGCCTGAAGAAAGAAAGAAAGAAAGGATATAGCCTATTATTGTAGGCTAATTTGGCACATAGGCCATCCGAAGTGTTACAGATCCCTATATCTCAGATTTTCTTTTTATTTCCCAATTTTGAGTAGGCTAATTTCATCAAACAAATGCACTATTGATGTGCTTGTAGGCGATGCATAAACATGGAATTCTAGCCCATACAGTCTGGCAGACCGCATTACGTGTAAACGTGTGAATAAAACATCAAGCAAACAAAATGTAAATCGGATCACTGCGGCTGAATCCATTCCCCCTTAGACATATGGGAAAAAACTACAGGGCTGATTTTCATACAATTCCATAAAAAGGTGTAGCATGGTTCAAGGTTTCTTTTTGAAGGTAGTACGTTTTTGCGTGCCTGCGTGCGTGCGTGCATGCGGGCGCCGTGTGTGCATGTGTGTTTAATTTAATCTGAAAACGTAGGATATTAGCCTACTATTAGGCTATGCTCTTCAGACAGACAAAATAACATGAGTGGAGCGAGCAATTTGATGTCTGTAACATTGGTGCATCTCATAACCTGCGGGCACATAACTATCGGCATTGTGGCCCATCGGCATTGTGACCCTTCGTCATTGTGGTGTGTCGGCACTGCGGGTGGTCGGCATATAGACGCGGCACCGCTGCGGCAGGTATTAAATACTTTCGGCTGAGCTAAAGTGAATATCTGTCTCCTGCCTACTTTCTCCTGCTAGTTAGCCACCCGCTACAAATACAATTGCTCCTGAATAATAATAGAACAAATTTAGCATAATCAACACGCATGAGTGAGGGGGTAGACTACTACTGGCATGGCAAAACAGCTCAAGGGGTACATAAGATTACATAAGTTTAGGGACCATTGAGCATGAGTTATTTAAGAAATAGATTGTATACTTTATTTTTCTTTCACCATGCAACAAACATTTAGTTTGTGACAGTGTGACACATTCTATTGCAAGAGAAGCCTTATCTATGAAGAGAATTCGGTAGCAAAATGTCTGTGCACCTGTGACAGACATGTTGTAGTTGGAGTACATATTCACAAATGTGTATCAGTAGTTACAAATGTGTATCAGTGAATTTGTAGTTGTATTACATAGTCACAAATGTGTATCAGTGAATTTGTAGTTGTAGAAAACTTATAGATTTTTTTTCTCTCTCCCACAAACACAACACAATAGTTACACCTTCTCAAATTCTTCATTACAGGTGCACAAAACCTATTATAGAAATCACAAAACAAGAAACACACACACTCACATTTTTGCACACCGATGCGATGAAGTAGGTGCAAAACACATTCACCTACCCGTATCAAATAATTTGAACAACTGTAAATGCACAGATTATGAGTCAGAAATAGATAGTACAATCTGTAAAAACTAAAACACGATCCACAATTGAAACCAAAATCCACAAATAGATTTAAAATCCACAAATAGATTTAAAATCCACAAACAAACACATCATGATCCACAAATGGAAAACATGTTCCACAAATAGATTATAAATCCACGTCATAATCCACAAATAGAATTCAGTGACATGTACTTCAAAACCAGAATTTCTGTGTGTGGATCGCTATGCTAGGTGTTCAAGTGTTGAATTGCTGTTTGCACATCACAGTGTGTGTGTGGAAAGCATTGCATTTGTCTACAAATCTTTTTGCTACATGTTTACCACAGGCAAGACAGATTCGATCCACACGTGTAATCAGCCAATCAGGGGGGATCGCTTGCTATGGGATGTCCCGCCTCCTCAATAACCCCTCCAAAATAAGAGCCTGATTCAGTCAACGTTTCTGATTCCTGATTGAAAACATGTCACCTTATCCAGCAGCACCGTTACATGTAAATGGCTACATGGATGCTAACCAAACCATTATTATTCATGTACTTGGTAGGGTAATAATTCGTTTTCACTAGAATTCAACTATAAGTCACACAATGTAAGTGGTGGGATTAATACACTTTCTGTAATACCCACCCTCCCACTCCACTCACACACCGGGCCCAGTGCACCCAATCAGCCAAATAACCCCAACACCAGGCTCCAGCAAGACAGAGCCAGGAAAGTGGGTCATCACAAAAGGGTCTGTGGTCTAATTTGTGTCAGTTTTCTGTTAAGATTATCTTCAAAGTATGCTTTAATAAAATACTTATCAATGATGCATTTGTGTTTATAGTCTTCAGTCTCAATTATTATTGCAGGGAAAGTGGTAACATTCATTATGGTCAGATGCTCAATGGCTGTCTAAAGTTGAAGGTTAGAGAAGCGAGCTTGTGACTGTCATTAGTTCAATCCCCGGGACTGGCAAGAGACATCTGGGTGGGGGAAAAGCAGTCCTTGCACCATCCATTACCACCACTGAGGTGCCCTTGAGCAAGGCCCTTAACCCCAACTGCTCCAGTGGAGCTGCTGTGTGAGAACTGGGCAATCCTGAAAAAGCTAATTTATCTTAGTGACACTCCCCCTGTATAGTGATTTTGAACCTTTTTCAAATCAAGGAACCCCAATTCAATTCGCATTGCAGACCCCCCCCCCCCCCCTTCCAGTGAGACTGTCTCAGACCCAAATCTGATATTTTTATATTGTTAGATATATGATTTTGTCCAGATTCCATGACTATCTACTGCTAGTTGTAGGTACAGATAGACATGATGATCAGTAGTCATTCTTGTACATTCTGTTAACTTCTTGTAAATGAAATAATGCAGAGGTTTAACAATTCACCAAATTGCTGGTGACCCTTTCAAGGACCCTATGTTGCAAACCACTGCTTAGAGGACATGAAACATTTAATCATGTGACTCTAGTTAATTTGCATTTAACCTCAGACAAGACAGGACACTCACTGCTTTCAAGTCTGAAATTGACCTAGATTTGCTATCATGAAACGGACACATAACAGCTTTTAATGTTTGTTTTTATATATAAAATTGTTAATATTTAAAAGTATTGACATCAATTTCTTCAGATCACCTTTGAAACTACAAATACACCACCTGAGATGACAGCATGTGTTCTTGTCCTGCTGGAGGAAGTTTGTGGAAGAATAGCTGTTATCAGCATCAGTTAGATCAGACAGCTCATTTCAGTACACTGGGTACAATTCATTGTTATACCATTTTAATTTGATCTTGACCAGGGCTCCCACACCACCTTCAACATCAAATTCAAGGACCTCTCAAGGCCCAATTCCCCAAATTCAAGGACCCAGCACGGCAAAGTTTTGAGACATGGACCAAGGTTAATTACTGTTACAACACAGACACTTTTTATATTGAGAACCGAAGCTCACAAACGATTGAAAAGAGAAGCTAGGATGTGTCAACATTTCTCAACTGTGTCATCTTAGTTGCAATTGCAAATGACAGAAATCCACCAATTGCAACGCTTGTTAGAAAATACTTTTTCACTTGTCGAGAGCTGAAGGCGGAGAGAAATCTGATCGAGCCAGCCCTCTTGTAATTGTCTATGGAGGAAAAACCTTAAATTAAATTACTTTCAATCACCAATGTTTATTTTCAAAAACTTTGAATGGCTTGATTTTTATTTTTCAAATTCACAAACTTTCAAGAATTTCAAAGACCCATGCTAACTCAAAAAGTTAGTGACAATTCTTGTAAAAGTGCAGTCTTGAGAGAGCTTTTTGGCCAGTGGTCAGCTTGTGGAAGGCCCTCAAGGCCTTGTGTGTCGATCTTGTCGCAGCTGCACGTCGACATGAAAATATAACCTCCGATAAACGTTGTACGTTCCCATCAAACTCACTGGCCACCCGGAGTGGTTGGCAGACACAGACACACAGACAGACAGACAGACAGACAGACACACACACACACACACACACACACACACACACACACACACACACACACACACACACACACACACACACACACACACAGGAGAGGAGAGGAAGAGATATCACGTTATGTTAGAGGTTTTCAACGGGTGGACAGAGTTGAAGAGGTCAGTAAAGTCACTCCCATGTCAGCAGTGACACCACATATCTGGGTATTCAGTGCACCTATTTAATAATGTATGCACCAAATTAAATCACAAAAATCAAATTTATTTCGTTTTTCACACTGTTTCACATCAAAAGTTCATTTTTCATAAATAACTAATCTACAGTATGGTCACGGTGACATAATGAAGAACTATACAATTTCTACCCCATTTCAACCAATCATATCCCAACATGATGACAGCTGTCAATCAATCTTCATTTCGAGGAGAACATTCTGCTTCTGCAGGCAAGATGGCTGCCTAGCGCCTGTAACCTGGGTAGAATTTCTAGCTCATACACTAAATATTAATATACTTGGCCAATAAGTATGTAAAATACAAAATAAAACTAACGTTAATGTCTTGATTTGATGTAGAATGTAAAGGACATGTAACTGGTTTGTTAAACTCGCACAAAGACAAGTGAAAGTAAATTTGGTCGTACCGATAAGGCCTCCGGGGGCAGCGTACTGCAGGTTGTTGTGCTCGGCAAACAGTGACGATCTTGGAGAAGATGGGTTTGCACATCAGCTTTCCTTCCTGACGTACCTCCAGCTCCTGACCCACCTGGAGGACACACGGACACAGTTGGGAGAGTGTGCCAGTTATGATACATAAGCCCCTTCTAAACATGCAGTGAAATCCGGATTATGACCAGCTGCTAGCCGGTCGGCAACTGGGGTGAATAGTGTGATCCTCCCATGCGCTATGTCCTGCCAGTGAAACTCCTCACTGCCAGGTGAAAAGAAGCGGCTGGATAAAAAAACAAGGAAACTCTCACTAACAGTAGTAATAATAATAATTCACAGAATACATCAACATCAATATACTGTAGTCAAAGTTTTCATAGTTACATTTATTTACACAAAACACAGCAGCCTGAGGGCTGTACCACGAATATTGTATAAGAAGATCCAGGATCTGTCCCTTGATCTGGTTTGACTAAACCAGATAATAGCCAGGTTAATCTGGAGGTTAGGGTTAGGGTTAGGGTCTGGGGTGTTCAACCACTTTTGTGAGGCACTGTATGCATGTCACATTCTGATTATAGGGGCTGAGCCCCCCTACCAGCAGTCTTATTATCAGAGCTCATCTTGACCAGCTACTTCTAACATTAGAAAATAACATTTGAATCAATAGGCCTAAGTATTTCATGGGAATATTAACACAATTACACTAATCTATTATTGACCTAATATTAATTAGGATATGAATAGATTATTAAAAATGATGTGATCATGCTTATGTCAGCATGCATTTCAGTTAACTTCTGAGCTGTTCTTGTTCTTGTTGAGTGCAAAGTGGGGGTTTTCTAGGTGTGAAAAGGGCAGAGGTGTTTAGGCCCTTTTGGCAGCAGAGATAGGCAGGTTTCCTCTTGAAGCAAACAGCAGTTGTTGTTAGCAGCAGTTGCCTTAAATGAAAGCTAAGAAGGTCCCGTTTAAAATAGGACCAAAAACAATAGTACCAGACATTGAAAAATGCGCTGACCATGTGCCTAACCCAGGATATGCACCAGCTTCTAAAATGCAATTTACTTTAGGGGTGGTTCACTTCACAAGCTGGTAACTGTGTCACAGCTACCACTCAGGAATGGCTATCATACCAAAATATCATACAGACATGTGTCTTATAAAAAATTATAAGCAAGTTTTGCCACCATGAGTGGTACCGGAATCTGGTGTGGCCCATGGACTAATACTCAAACTAAACTTTGGTTAAACCAGGGTCCAACAAAAGGCAATATGGCTGCAGTCGGGCGGAAACCCTGTATCTCTCCCAATTTGGCCATTTTCTTTTTATTTCATAAATGGATTTAATGGGTACCAAAAAATGACCTGTGAAAGTTTCAGGTACTTTGGACCAGTCAAAGATGTTATATTACTGTTTATTAATGTTGTTATTACTATTACACTATATTATGTTAAAATGTGAATGTTTTGTCTTCCTTGTAGATTTTTTTTTTGGAGATACAAGGTTTCCACCTGACAATATGTTAAAATTAACATACACTTAAAGTATTCTGTGTGTGCCAAATACTGACTGTCAATGTCAAAATTGAAAATGTCTCTTCTCTACAGTATCTCTCTATCATAAGTAGCCATTGTAGTAGCCTTTTGTGTGGAGTGTTAAGGTCCTTACACATCAAGAGCGATGCGAATATACGGCACGAACTTGCAATGCGAGTTTTGACCCACCTGTCAATCACAGCCACAGATGTGTACACGTCGGAAGAGAATTTCTGAAAAATCGACCGTGGTTCGAAAAAATGAACACCGCAATAACGCTCAGCTCAACTTTGCTGTTGGTATGCACGGTTGCATTGACTGATATAGTTTCGGAAAAATTATCGACGTGTGAATTAATCGCACGAAAAAAACGCTCCCGATGTGTAAGGACCTTTTAGTTTGACTGACTGGAAGCAGGAAGCAGGCTGCGGGTCTTAGCTCTGCCATTGGCTCCGACCATTTCAGTCGAAGTGGAAGGGAAATCCCTTTCCGCTTCCTGTGTGCCCGCGCTCTCAAATGCCTCCGGCGCTGTGAAACAACAACGCGCGCTAGCAAGCTACTAGCAACCTACGCGCTGAAAATGGCAAGTTTTGATGAAGATTTGATCGTGCAATAAAGCAGGCAGTGCTTGGTACTTTTGGTGGATGGTTGTAAAGATAACAGAGCTTTTTTTTTCTTGCTTTACCAGAATGAGAGTGAGTTGAGCCAGACTCTCTCCTGAAACGAAATGTGGAGATAGTCTGTCCAACGAGACTAGCGGTATGTCGAGTGTCATGCAACAATCTCCTCTTCTCCCCACAGTCCTGTGAGGGAGCATCCAGCCGTGAACCATCTCCACCATGTCTGACCCAGCTGGCAGCCCGACTCCCAGTCTGCCCCCTCCTGCTCCCGCTGGGCCCCGGCCCAAACTGACCAGCCGCGGCCGCTCCGCAAAACCCACCGCCAACTCCAACAATGACGCCGCTGACGTCCAGGAGTACGAGTACTTTGTTGCCCCGGGTCCCCGAGGATACCCACCTCTGACTGGTGAGGGAGAGGCATCATGTGTGTGTGTGTGTGTGTGTGTGTGTGTGTGTGTGTAATCACTTCCTACAGTCATTCCTCTCCCTCCCCTGCCACAAGATGGAGCCACAGGAGAGGCGAATTAGAGTTCCAGAATTTGCAAGGATTTTCTACGTCACTTGTCGCCAACCAATAAAAAAATTCACAGGGCCGCCCAGAGCCCGCCCCCTCACAGCCCCGACCCCGACAGCTGCGTGCAGGAAACTGTTGTGTTCGCGTACAATGGAGGTCGGCATGGAAGGCCTGTCTGTTCTGTTAGCTGCTACTGTAGCATGGAAACATGTCCAGAAAACAATGAACTGAACCCATGGGTAAGTGTCACCACTTTGTGGTTGTTCAGTTATATACAGCCAGCTGGGTTTGAAAACATCATGGAAGAGATAGCCTAGTGTGAATAGCCTAGTGTGAATGGAGGCTGTTAGCCACAACAACTGTGCCTTATAGGCTAACCTCAGCCAGCCAAAACAAACACCTTGTCCCGGTGGCGTTAGGACACACGTACTGTAATGTTAACATTACTTTGGTGACCAGGGACTATTATCAGTACATTTGACTTCTAACACTAACATAATGGAAGATAGCCTACAGTAGTTACTGGCTGATTAGATGCAGCCATTGATAGCTTTTCACTTGTGTGTTTGCAGCTCTGGTAAGCCTGCTAGTTTTGTAAACAGTTGTTGTCGCAACCATAAACATGAATGACACTACAAGGAATACTACTTCTCTGGAGGTTATCATGTCCTATTTTCCTTGAGACAGTTGGATACATTTAGAATACATGGTAACTAATTATTGAGGCTGTAGTTTGCAGGTAATGTAGTTTTAGAGTGCAGGGATTGAGCCAACTTTCCCCTTTTGTGCCTCTCTAGTAAGCTACAACCAGTCTGACTTCCTCACCTACCAAGAGACCATCCAGGATCCTGCCGTCTGCTTAGCCGACTTTCAGTACGGTATGTTTACCAACACATTTTTATTGTACACACAAAACTTTGTAAATATGACAATTCAATAAATATAGAAATGATGTTATAAAAATAATCTGTACATGAAAATTGCTAATTTGCGACATAATGATGTACACTCTTCCATTTTCCCCCCATTCAGTCATGTGTCCTGAAGCATCATCAGCGTCGGAGAGCGCAGCACAGCACCCCAGCACACACCTGCAACCGAGAAATCCTCCAGCTACCTAGCTGACAAAAGATCTGTCTGTAGACTTTGAGAATAGAGTACACATACTGTCAAATATATTTCATATATTTTTGTAATACTTAGTCTCGTATAATTTATGTGATTGATAGCCTACAGCACCACTTTACTGCTACAGTGGAACATTCCTGTGATTTTGCAGCATAGCATGGTCCTGCACAAGCATTTTGTGTGTATTTTCTATAATAAAATAATTAGATTCTGTAAGAAGTCAGTGTTACTGTTTATCTACTTGGATGTGTAATAAAGTACAACACAATTACTTTGCTCAAATTTATTGTCATGTACAGTATCCATGTTGGCCATATTTGTCAAATCAATGCATGCACAGAATACACAACTGCTACTGTAAGCTAAGCTACACCTAAGCTGTAAGGGTCCATAGTCTGATTTTGTTCATTGCATTCTGAAGTGAACATACACGCCAAGATTATCCTGAACAGGATCATCTGGCTTCTTCAGGATTCATCAGGGTTCTTCTGGCAACCTAAAGGAATGAGAACGGGTAACTTCAGAACAGTACAATGACATTTATTATTTTGCACAGGCAATTTAGAGTAGATGTGAGTAACGTTACTGTACAGACTATTGTAACATACAACAAACTATAAAGGTATCAACTCAAGAAGTAAGAAGTTATACACGGGTTGAATGACCAAGCCTCCGTCATGCAGTTATTGACTTTCAGTTGTAAAACAGATGAGCTAGCTTTATTGCTGAATAACACTGGCATGAATTAGCGTTACAACAGTCATGTCCAAATTAATAGATAGCATAGGACACAATAAGCATTATTGTTTACATGTGTCATGTCAATATTTGTATCCCTTGATGAATCTTCACATCAATTTGATGCATTTGAACGTAAATGAACGTTATATGCGTATGTCTGCTGTGGATTAGCCAGTCAGTATAGCTACATCCACACACAGCAGCCAAGCTGGCGTTTATTGCTTATTGAAAAGGATCCCCATTATCTGCCGCCTAGACAACAGCTAACTAGTCTTCCTGGGGTACAAATAGGCTATAGTGATAATATAATATAACGCTAGGGATAATAGCCATGACAGACACGGACTTCTGCAAGTTTACTAGCTATGCTAACGTTAGCGACACGCCAAAGCTAGATAAAAACACACCACTCAACTGTTCCTTTTCCTCTAAATCTGAATCTGTCAAACGGTCTCACTTTCACACTCTTTTTTTGTGACTCAGCTCAGTGCAGCTAGCTAAAGCTACAGGCAGCATACAGGCACAGACGCGTGATTTCGAATCGCACATAGGTTACGCAAGCACAGACAGTGTTGCTCTGCTCAGTCAGCGTTTGCTTTGAGTGACAGATCAGGCGGCCAATCAGAGGGGCACCTCACCGGAGCGCCTCATCGGCCAATCAGGCCAAGGCCTTTGTAGAAAAAACTGACTATACTGAGCTGCAGAGGGTAAATACAAGAAAAAAATCGAGATGTCTCCAAATCCCAAACAGAATGCATGACCTTATTTTAAAGACCCCTGACAATTGTTTAAAACAGCAGAAATCCACACAATATGGGACCTTTAATACTTATAGGATTTCAGTAATATTATACCAGTTACTTTGTCAAGTAACTCAAGTCATTCGATTTGATCCGGTTGTGGAGAGGACGCTGGCGCGCTTTTGGCTGCCGCTTCTCCCTCCGTCTAGCAAATAGTTTGAATTAGCTTTAGTTTCTATATTTTCATTTTGATCTGTTTGGACTCATTTCTCAATCTGCCACTGTCATCGGCTGTCCAAAACAGATAACTCGGCCATCGGCCTGAAATAACAATCCATCTCACTCCATCTGGATTACTAGATTTGCGCTTGGCACTCACCTGTGTCCAGCCGGACTTCTATTCCACCACCGCTAGCTGGAAGGTAGACCCCGGACAGGCCTCCACCTGTCTCGGTGCGGTTAGCCCCTGTTGGCTGGGACCGCTGCCTTCCACTACCGCCGAAGAACACCGCCGCGCCCGCGGCTGAAGGCAGATCCCGGGCAGGCCTGCACCTGGCCCGGTGAGAACGCTGCCGTCCACTACAATGGGCCACGGCCCAGAACACCAAGCCTCTCCATCCAAAATGCTGCTGCTTGTTTTCCTTGTCTCTCTACTGCCAACGTGTCTACGGCATCTTTCATTCAACATCTGTTCCAGTACTGCTTCGGCCATGGCACTACGTTACTCAACCACGCAACTCCTCCGGCTAAACCATCATCCAAACCAACCATCGCCTCCTCCTATGCAACTCATCACAGCAATAACAAACTCCGGACTGCTACGACGCCACCGCTACATCCATAGAAGCTCCCGCCGCAAGTTTGTCTATAAATCCACCGCCATAAACTGCATCCCATCTCTCTGGTCCAACTCCGACAACAGCTCCTGCACTTCCGCCTTCCGTCATTACAACAAAGCACGTCATCAGATCAACCCCCACGTGAATACTTTGAACCTCCGCAAAATAACCACTTCCACCAATTCAACTTCAAAACAAAAGCACCTGAAAATCACCCTGTTCAATACAAGATCCCTCAACAATAAAAGTCTCATTCTCAACGAGTTCATCACTGACAATAAACTGGATCTGCTCTGTCTCACTGAAACCTGGCAAAAACCCCACGACTATCTCTCACTCAATCAAACCACCCCCACTGGATACTCATACATAAACAACCCACGCACTGAGGGACGAGGAGGAGGAACTGCTGTCATCTACCAGCAAGACCTAAACCCCCGACCACTCTCCATCCCTGCTGCACCTTCCTTTGAACACCTGGCTTTCATACTTCCTGGCTCCATCTACCGTCATCTACCGTCCTCCCAAACCCAACCCCTCTTTCCTATCCGACTTCTCAGAATTCCTCACACAACTGTCCACATACTCACTGTCTGTTTTACTCCTTGGCGACTTCAACTTCCACATTGACTCCCCGGACTGCAAAAGCGCAATAGACTTCCTGGACATACTCAACTGTTTTAACTTCACCCAACATGTCGATTTCCCTACCTACACCCGCGGACACATCCTGGACTTGGTTTGCACAACTGGCCTCCACATCAACAGCATCTCTAACACCGACCTCACCATCTCCGACCATCTTGCTATCACACTGGACATCAACATCCCTGTTCCCCACCCCAAACAAGACCGCACAATAACCTTCCGTAATCTCAAATCCATCTGCCCCATCTCCTTCTCTACCTGTCTATCCAACACCATATCCAACCTCTCCCTCCCTGTTAACCCGGCTCCCATGGACCTTGTCAACTTCTACAACCATAGACTGTCCACCTGCCTCAACCAGCTTGCCCCCATAAAAACAAAAACCGTCACATTCACTCACTCCGCCCCCTGGTACACCCCTGAACTGCACATCCTCAAAAAACAATGCAGACAAATGGAACGCCTCTACAAAAAAACGGACTCACTGTACACACATTGGCCTACAAAGAACTCATTCATCAATACAAGTCTGCACTCAACAACGCCCGCTCCACCTTCTACTCTGACATCATACACTCCGGATCCTCCAACCCCCCGCACTCTGTTTTCCACCATCAACAAGCTCCTCAAACCACTGGACAATATCTCACCATCATTCACCTCGGACAAATGCAACAACTTCCTCTCCTTCTTCCACTCCAAAATTGAAAACATCCACAACCAGCTAGCCACCACCTCCTCTGCCATCACCCCCGATCTGGACCCTGCACCTTCCCTGCCAACAGCCCACTGCTTTCCAGCCTTCTCCCCCATAACCCCATCTGACCTCTGTGAATCACTCTCTGGCATAAAATCCACCACCTGCCCCCTGGACCCCATCCCCTCCAGCCTCGTCAAAGCCTGTCTCTCTCCTCTTGCCCCACTCATCACCGACATCATCAACTCCTCCCTCACGTCTGGTATCGTCCCCTCCCCGCTCAAGCTCGCTGCCATCACACCCACCCTCAAAAAACCCGGCCTGGATTCCGACAACCCCAACAACTTCAGACCCATCTCCAACCTCCCATTTCTCTCTAAAATACTGGAACGCACCGTCGCAACTCAACTCAAACAATACCTCCACACCAACCAGCTTTACAAAACATTCCAATCCGGCTTCAGATCACACCACAGTACCGAAACAGCACTACTCAAAGTCACCAACGACCTCCTCCTCTCCTCTGATTCTGGCTCCCTCATCATTCTCCTCCTCCTCGACCTCAGTGCAGCCTTCGACACCATCAACCACTCCATCCTCCTCAGTCGCTTAAAATCAATTGGCATAACCGGCACAGCACTCTCCTGGCTCACATCCTACCTGTCTGACCGCTTTCACTTCATCTCCATCAACAACTGCAAATCCCACACCACCCCAGTATTACATGGAGTCCCCCAAGGCTCGGTGCTTGGTCCCCTTCTCTTCATCCTCTACATGCTCCCCCTAGGTCACATCATTCACCGCCATGGACTACAATTTCACTGCTACGCTGACGACACCCAGCTCTATATCTCCACCAAAACCATCACCCCTGCCACTCTCACCACCCTCACTGACTGTCTCACTGAAATAAAAACCTGGATGACCAACAACTTCCTCAAACTCAACTGCAATAAATCAGAAATCATGATCTTTGGCCCAAAATCCCTCCTCCCCTCCTCCCAGAACCTCTCACTCTGCATTGATGGACATACAGTCACCCCCTCCCCTCTGGTCAGAAATCTCGGCGTCATCTTGGATCCCACCCTCTCCTTCAAGTCACACATCAACAACATCACCAAAACATCCTTCTTTCACCTCCGAAACATTGCATGACTCCGCCCCACTCTCTCTCCCTCAGCCGCCGAAATACTCATCCACGCCTTCATCACCTCCAGACTAGATTACTGCAACAGCATCCTCTATGGCCTCCCTTCCACTGTTCTCCGTAAACTGCAATATGTCCAAAACTCAGCTGCCTGATTACACACCCACTCCCGCTCCAGAGAGCACATCACACCCATCCTCCAACATCTCCACTGGCTCCCCATTCAACATCGCATCCACTTCAAAATCCTGCTCATCACCTACAAAGCCCTCAATAATCTGGCCCCCTCTTACCTAACAGATCTCCTCCAGCGCCACTCCCCCACCCGCCGTCTCCGCTCTGCTGATGCCAACCTCCTCACCCCCATCACCAAAACCAAGCACCGCACCACGGGGGACAGAGCCTTTGCCATCGCTGCCCCAACCCTCTGGAACTCTCTGCCCCTCAACATCAGAAACTCAGACTCACTCACCTCCTTCAAAACCCAACTCAAATCCCACCTCTTCAAAACAGCCTACAATATCTGACTTCTACCTCTAACCACCATTCCATCTCTGCAATCTATTGATTTGTATTTGTTTTGTATCTGTATTCGTTCTTGTTATTTAGTTTTTTTACTGTATTACTTTTCTATGTATTGTAAAGCGTCTTTGAGTTCCCCAGAAAAGCGCTATATAAAACGTATGTATTATTATTATTTATTATTAAGTTACAAATTGAGTTACATTTTATTAAATCAAAGCACATATTTAAAAAGATACAATCATTTCCTAATCAAACTGTGTGTTTTTATGCAAATAACCACTACAGATGACAATAACAAAGGAAAATAATAACATTTAGAATTTTGGATTGTTTACACTGACTTCAAGGTGGTTGAAATTATTTTTCAGGATGGTTCCGGGGCGGTGATGTCATTCTGCTGCTGCTGTTGTTTTGGTAAAAGTAATGCAAAAGTAGTGGAATAAGTAACGAGTTACTCTACACATAAAGTAATATTGTAAAGTAACTTATTACT
>NC_139626.1:71734576-71849576 GCF_964638095.1 Poromitra crassiceps | reverse complement strand
ACAGCAACAATAAGGCATAGTTGTGGGTCACTGGTTGAGCACAATACATGTCAATTTCAGTCAAAAACAAGGTGTGGTGCCTTGACTCCTTTCTAGAGTTGATTTGGTTTCTAATAGACCCTTTTCACATGGGCCATTTTGTGTGGAAATGGCAGGGTAAACACAGGTGCAAGCAACACACTAATGAGGGTTTCCAACTTCCATGATTGGAAACCCTGGGTCTATTGTGGGAGTCACTGAAATGAACTCAACTCCTACCTGAAATCACTACAATTCATACAGTCAGTATAATGCAAAAGATGTGTTTTGCCAACTGAGGATTTTTCTTTCTTTCTTTCTTTCTTTCTTTCTTTCCTTCCTTTCTAGTTTGACTATGGAGTCCTGGATGCCTGCATTTACATCATGGACAGAGCTGAGATGCCGATCACCAACAGAAGAGACCCCGTCAAGGTGGCCAGGATTGCTTCTGCCATGGTGAGAAAACACAGACATACCTATACAGATGGGTAGGATATACAGATAAACAGGGTTTACAGTGAGATGTTACAGTTACAATTTCCCATTTTGGCAGACTCTTTTATCCAAAGTGACATATACACATGAGAACTTAGGTTAGGGAGGTTAGCATAGGTCTAGATTTAGGTTTAGACATTATCCGCTACATTTCATCAGAACTAACAGTGAACTACTGACTTGCTGTCTGTCCTTCCCAGCTGAACTCCCGTGATGATGGAGTGTTTTTTTTTTTGTAACTTTATTTTTAAGGTTTTTAACTGGAGTGGTGACTACACCTACGGTGTGGCTCCCACCTCCTGGACCGGCAGCACGGAGATCTTACTCAACTAGGGCTTTCAGGTGGTATTAACACCGCATTTGGCGGCCATATTGGAAGCTCCTCAGCTCTCGGGCAAAAGTGGCTCAGAGCAGCTGATTAATGTAAAACTCAGCCATCTTGAATAACTAAATAGACATGTTTACTCTCTCAAATCTCTTTTTGACTGGGAACTGATCATTTCCCTATACGGATCATACATCTGATCAATTACCTATACTCATCAATTTTGTGTTTGAATAATGTGAGCTTGTTAGCTAGCTACCGTAGCAGCTTACACTGTAGCTGTCTGCTATCATCCATTTACAGGGACTAAGAACAATTACATGTGAAGGTAAAAACAGGGTTCCTCCACATTTTCCATTTCAAAATTCCATACTTTTCTAGACTCAAATTTCCAGAATTTTCTGTCAGGCCATATTTGACATCTGAGTACACAAGGGTGTCACTTTGTGTTGAAAAGTGGTGGGACATGTCCCCATTGTAAATGACACCTATGGCCACACCACAATCTGGAGGCTTTGGGGTTGAGCCTCAGTGAACGCTTGGACTTTGAAGAACTTCGCATGTGAAGCTCTGACAGAATTGACTCAGTGGCTCACAGAGTTTGACAGCTACATGACAGGTTTGAGGTTGAGGGTTCGAGCTTCAGTCAGTTAGAGAATTATGAAAATGGACACCCAGACGAAAGACTGAAAAGCTCTGAGAAATCCTGTCCTAACAAGTGTGACAAAGTGGCTCACAGAGTTGGATTACTGCCCAGCAGTATTGAGCTCGTGGGTTCGAGCCTCTGTCAGCTTTGAGGTCATGGGTTTGAGCCTCAGTCAGTTTTAAACGGCGACATCCAGACAGTTTATTCATTAAATTGTGGCTCTGTTTTGGCTCATTGTCTGCAGTCCTGCGCTGTCTGGGCATCCCGTCCCGGGTCGTCACCAACTTCTACTCAGCCCATGACAACGATGGCAACCTGAGGACCGACATCATCCTGGATGAGAACGGCAGGATCGACCGCAACCGCACCAGAGACTCCATCTGGTACCACCGCAATCTTCAATTTAGCTCTCTATAGTCATTTCCAATCTGAGACTTCTTACATGACTGTTATTCAATTGGTAGGCTAACACCATTTTAAAAGTACATTATGAAACAGATTTGTGTTATAGCCTAGTACTGATTTCAGTATTGAACATGATGTTGTCAGGAACTACCACTGCTGGAACGAGTGCTTCATGTCCAGACCAGACCTGCCTCCAGGACTTGGAGGCTGGCAGGCTGTGGACGCCACACCTCAGGAGACCAGCGATGGTGAGGATGAATGAAGAGTTTGATTTCAACATCAAATAAGATATCCACTATTTGGAGAGAGAATAAAATAATAAAAGAGAATAAAAAGAAAATGGTTTTCAAGTAATAATGAACATTAGGGGCATAGGCTGTTAACATTGGAGAACCTTTGCTCACACACAGGTGTATAATCACCTGAAAATATGAATCGTGTATTTGTTACCTCAGAATTAGTCTTTTATATCTACATAAAGTGTGGGTCCTCGCTTGGAGCACATGGGACAAGTTAGTCCTGAAGCCTTTATGTAAGAAAGCCATGCCCCGAACTCATTTGCTTGGTCGCCGCAACTGCTTCTTCCTGAAAAAGTGCAGGTAGTAAAAAAAATAAATTGTTAAGATTAGGGTTAGGGTGTGAAAATAGGGCAACACAGGGTTTGCTCCGTCCTGTGGCTTAATGGGTAAGGTGCTTGGCTTCCAATCTGAGGACTGGGGTTCGATTCCAGGTCAAACCACACACATTTTTGTTAGACATTAGGTTTAGGCACAAGTACAACAATGTGCTTAGGGTTTGGTTATGGTCGTGGCTAGATAAGAAAACCTGAACCCTAATCTTAACCACATCTCACACGTTTTCAGGAAGAAGCAGTTGCGGCGACCAATCAAATGAGTTCGGGGCGTGGCTTTCTTACAGAAAGGCTTAAGGGCTCTTAGCGAGCCTGGCCGCCATGTTTCTACAGTAGCCTAGATCGGACAAACCAAACACTGACTCTAGAGAGGGCCTTTTGCATTTTTTGCAGCCATTCGTAGTCACACGTAGAGGTATTCAGTTGGTTGCAATCTGCAACCTCACCGCTAGATGCCACTAAAACGAAATCCTTTAAGCTCTCTCTCTCTATATATAAGCTATCTCTATATATAAGCTCTCTATATATTTAAGCTCTCTATATAAACAAATGTAGTGCTTTTGAGTCTGGTTAAAAGTGAATATAATGTGTTGATGGCACATCAATATTTAATCTACTCCTCCATTATCCACCAAGGGATGTACAGGTGTGGACCTGCATCAGTCCAGGCCATCAAACATGGACAGCTGTGCTTCCCGTTCGATGCTGCCTTTGTGTTTGCTGAGGTGAGCGCTTTTAAACCACAAACCTTTCAACATCAATTTCTATAGATTTGTCTATTATGGCTGGAGAAGTGGAAACCACCGGGCCTCAACATCAGAAGGTTGATTTCGGGGACTCTGTCCGTCCTTTGCTTGTCCCCACAGGTGAACAGTGATGTGGTCTTTTATTCCCGGAGTAGAGATGGCACCCTGGAGCCGGTCAAAGTGAACCGGGCCCACATCGGACGCTTGATTCTGACCAAAGCTGCGGGCCTGGAGACCCGCCGCGAGATCACCGAGCTGTACAAGTTTCCTGAAGGTCAGAGAGGACTGGAGGGGAGGAGGGAAGCGAGAGGCAGCATAGGCGTGCCAAGAAAAGCCAAAACTAAAGTAGACTCCTGAATGAAAATCATCTCATTCATGACAACAAAGCAGCAGCTAATTTTGAACCAGAAAGTGAAACAAAATCCACTTTTATGGTTTTCGCTGTCCATGAACGGTGTTGGGCAAGTTACTTTCAAAATGTAATATACTACATATTACTAGTTACTTTCATTTGAAAGTAATACGTTACTTTACAATATTACTTTCTGTGTAGAGTAACTCGTTGCTTATTACACATTACTTTCACCAAAACAACAGCAGCAGCAGAATGACATTGCCATCCCGAAAAATAATTTCAACTGCCTTGAAATCAGTGTAAACCATCCAAAATTCTAAATTCTATTGTCATCTATAGTGTTTTTTTTGGCATAAAAACACAGTTAGGAAATGATTGTATCTTTTTTAAATATGTGCTTTTATTTAATAAAATGTAACTCAATTTGTAACTTGAGTTACTTGACAAAGTAACTGGCATAATATTACTGAAATCCTATAAGTAATAAGTTATATTACTGAGTTACTGCTAAAAGTAATATATTACATGTAATATGTTACTTTTCTAATGAGTTACCCCCACAGGCAGTAATTCAATCAATGCCTTTGATATAAATCTGCTTTCTGCTTTTTCTTCTTATTACAATGATGGCAGACAAGAAGGGAAACAACAGACTCTTAAATCTTGAGAAAAATGGCAACCCAGACATTTGGCACAAACATAGAAAAATGGCGGTATATGCCCCTCGAAGAGAGGATATATATAGAGAGAGATTATTGCTGTAATCTCTATAATCATCTTTTCCTGCTCCGACCCAGGCAGCAATGAGGAGCGCACGGTCCTGGAGAAGGCGGAGGAGTACGGCTGCCACCGGGACAAGTCGGAGCTGCCTACGGCCGATGTGGAGCTGGTCCTGCCCACGCTGGAGGTCAGCGTGGGCGACGACTTTGAGTTCAGCCTGGAGCTGGTGAACAGCAGCGACGAGCGCCGCACCGTGGACGCCTACATCAGTGGGAGTGTAGTGTACTACACCGGCGTCACCGTCTCCGACTTCCTGTTCAAAACCCCCAGAGTCAGCATTGAAGCCAACACAAGTGAGTAAGGGAACAGGAAGTGGAGTGATGTGCTGCAGAAGCTGTTTCCTGTTTGGACATCATTCATGTGTCAGTCGTGTGTGTCAGTCGTGTGTGTGTGTGTGTGTGTGTGTGTGTGTGTGTGCCGAGTATCGGTTTTGTAGTCCAATCGTCTCCTTTCTCTTCTTTCACAACAGAACAAAAGCCTACTACATTGTTGTCAAAATAAATACCAAAAATACACCTAAATTAGGCTATGCTTTGATATTTCAGACAACACTCTGCTGTTGTTCTATTGGCTCTTTGTTTTAACAGTGTATTTTTTTTGATGCAGGATGAGGCTGTTTAGCAGAGAGTGCTAGTGTTCATGTCTTCACTGCACCCTTATCCCCGTTTATATCTTAAAAAATAAAAAAAATTATGATAATACCCCCCTTCCCCCCATGACGCTTTGGCGACCCCGAGTGGGGTCCCGACCACCAGGTTGGGAATCAGTGAACTGCTACACAGCATCAAGAATACTATCCGCAGAACTGCTAGAAAAACATTTAAAATTAGTAAATCAACCATCACGATTTGACACAATTTCCCTGTATAAGCATAAACAATTATTGGCCCATGGCTTAGAAGTGGTATTTTCATCATAATGTATCCAAATATGACACATTTGATCAGGTCTGCACTAGAGCCAAACCTGGGACTGCGAGTGGAACCAACACCAAAACTGTGTGTGTTGTGTTTGTGTTGTTGCAGGTGTGAAGGAGGTGATGCAGGTCCAGTCAAAGAGCTACATGAGGCAGCTGGTGGAACAGGCCAACCTCCACTTCATCGTCACCGGGAAAATCAAGGAGACTGGCAAGATCGTCTCCGCCATGAAAGTCGTCACTCTGCACAATCCCAAAATCTTGGTCAAGGTCAGACTGGTTTACATTACGCTTCACACAGAGTCTTGTTTGACCTGGTTAGACCCAACACATTAACACCGAGTCTGGTTTGACCTGGTTAGACCCAACACATTAACACAGAATCTGGGTTGACCTGGTTAGACCCAACACATTAACACAGAGTCTGGTTTGACCTGGTTAGACCCAACACATTAACACAGAGTCTGGTTTGACCTGGTTAGACCCAACGCATTAACACAGAGCCTGGGTTGACCTGGTTAGACCCAACACATTAACACAGAGTCTGGTTTGACCTGGTAAGACCCAACACATTAACACAGAGTCTGGTTTGTCCTGGTTAGACCCAACACATTAGCGAGTTGACCAGGTGCAAAAAAGATGGCACCCTCCTGGTTTGATGGAATCTAGAGTTTTTCCACAGCTCAGTGTCCAGCTGTCAACATGCAAAAGTACCTGTTGTACATTGCATTGTGGGATATGCTGGAGATGCAAATGATATCAAATGAGGGTATCTGCCATATTAATGCATGTAATCTACTCAGCACTGGGTAGGCTAATGTATATTTTAGTTATTTACACTATTTTCTTCTGAGGGCATATGCAAAAGTTAAGAGTTATTATCAGTCAAACTCAATTTATATAGCACCTTTTAAAAATAAAATAGAACATAGATACAAGACAATAATGAAAATCAGAATGCAACACATTTTTTTTGAATACGGAACACTATTTTGTTGATTAAAATAACCTTTGAAAGTTGATTTGAACTGTATAATATCCTGCTTGCATGTGCTCTGTCTGTACTGTAGGTGACCGGCTTGGCCAACCCCTTCAGCTTCAACCTGGAGGGCGTTTATATTCGCATGGAAGGACCTGGAGTCATGTCACCCAAATTAAAATATTACAGGTGAGCTGTGAGCACATTGAGCACACAAAAATACCAATCCTTTATGTTGCATTACCGCCTCCTGGATTTATCCATCCACTGTTTCCCTACATGCTGTCCCTTTTCTCGCCTTCCTGCTCTTCTCTTTTAGTTAAAAAAAATTGGCTAAGTTGTGTGTGTGTGTAAATTGGCTAAGTGGGTTCTGTGGTGGTGGTGTCTGTCTGTGAGAGTCCGAGCCGTCGAGTGGCGAGGGAGGTCGGCATGCTGGCATGAGAGTTCTGGGAACACAGAGGTCGAATAGGAGAGCGAGGCAGCCGGAGGGAGGAGCATTGAGGAGGGGGCGGACCCCCAAGTCTGGAATTTGTGTAATATTCTGTGAGAGGCAGCAATGCGCCACAAGGCACCCCAGTCTGCCGGAAACCCATTGGTAGAAGAAGAAGGTGTCTATTTGTCTGTGGCGGTGTCATGATTGTGTGATGTCACTTGAACAATTGTGATGTCATCAGTGATGTCACTCGAGGAACTGCGATGTCATCAGTGTCTTAGTTGAAATTGGCTCTGTGGTGGTGGTGTGTGTCTGTCTGTGGCGGTATCAGTCTCTAGAGAGTCTCCACCCTAGAAATCAAGCTGGATTCCTAGTGATGGAAACCAGCCTTGCTTTCTGCCCCCTCTGGTGGTTAGGGTTAGGCATTGCATTTATCTGATTGTATACCTACTAGAGATGTGCGGATGAGCTTTTATGCCATCCTAATCCTAATGTATGCATGCATCATTGACCATATATGGACGAAAAGTGGAGAGCACATGGCTGAATTGTTTGGTTTACGGCCGTGGGTCCTTTGGGGGATCTACAATAGGCGACTAAGAATGTGCCTGACGAAAAATGTAGCTTAAAATACGTTCATAGACTAGAGAACGTAATTAATATTATTTTTCCTCATTAATGCTACATTGTTTCAACCGCCCGCAACCCATCCGCTATTAATCAGAATGTTTATTTTTATGATCTGGCCCGCCCGGGGCGGGATATCCGCGGTCAGCGTGGTTATAACTGCGGCCCGCGCATCACTAATACCTACATAATATTGGTTTTCAGGGGGGGGCGATTATTAAAATGAATTATTATTCAGGGGGGGGGGAATAATTAAGCACAGTACTGATGGTCTCTAACCTGGGCCCTGATGTTTCCTCCTCAGTCTGATCACAGGAGGCTCCTCTCTGACCTGGACGGAGACGTTCACCCCCCGCAGGGCGGGTCCCAGCCGGCTCATCGTCAGCCTGGACTGTGCTGCTCTCAGGCAGGTGTACAGGGAGGTGTCCCTCACCATCGCCCCCTGAGGAAGCAGGTATACGGGGAGGTGTCCCTCACCATCCACCCCTGAGGAGGCAGGTAGACGGGGAGGCATCCCTCACTATCGCCCCCCTGAGGAGGCACCTCCTTCAGCTCAGTCATAGTCCAGCTGCCTGATTGTAGTTCTTTAGGTTAACAGCTTCCATTTTTATAAAAAGGCACAGCTTCAGCATTTATCATCAGCATGATGATGATGAGAGTAACTGAATTAAAACTCTAGTTACTGAGCTTGAGTGGATTTTTATTTGATTTTTTAAGAAATAGCTTACTGCTTTTTTGAGGAATAACATGCAAATATGCTTTCACGCCTGAATGCTGGAATGTTTCAATGAGTTATCACAGCTTTTTTTGTCATATTACTACAATAAGATCTGTTATTTACATTAAAACCTGATTTTGAACATCTTTATGATGTTCACATTCAAAAGTAAATAATTACTTGAATACTAGCCTACAATTGCAATGAAGTATGTGTTTCTACTGAAGTAAAAGTATCTAGTCCTCTAAAATGTGTTTCTTCACATGATCCTTTTTCTCTGTAGAAGACAGAGCACAAAATATCAACCAAATAAAGCAGTGACATGCATCATGTGTTGACAGTAGGCTATGTTGTTTTGTGTGTGTGTGTGTGTGTGTGTGTGAAAAAAGTTGCTGTCTGGATTCATGAAGTGCTTCAGTTCTCATAGAAGCCCCAGACAGCCGTGAGGTGGTGGCTTTAGCTCCCTTGCCTTGCCTTTAGCTGCCTACAATTCCACAAAACCACCACTAGATGTCGGCATCGTCCCTCTTAAATTCTTGAGCCACAGCAGACTGCAAAAATGTCATTATTTTTCACATCACCCTCCTTGGCTTGCCGGGAGTCAAAAATGTCTGCACATTCGTACAATTCATCACTCACTTTTTCACCATTTTCATCCAAACATGAAAAATCTCATATGGTGTGACAATTGTGCACTTTTCCACAAAGTTTAAACTTGAGTAAAACTAAGAAAAATAAATTGAATTCTCCCCAACAAAGTAGCTACAGAATGATAACAGTCTATTTGTGAGTCTGCTCTTTTCAAAGTCCAGGCATAGTAGCCTATTTTGAGTCATTTCTGATCTGATTTCTGATTGTCCCAGAAATGAAAATCATGTGGTGTGACCAGGGTTGGGTAGGTTACTTTTAAATAGGAATCCCTTAAAGTTACTTGTTACTTGTTAAAAATTGTACATAGTAACGTAATCCGATTACCACTATTTAAAAATAAAGTAGGGATTACTTTCAGTTACTTTTGGATTACTTTTTTTTTTTTTAATCCAGGAATGTCCCATTGGGATACAAGATCTCTTCTTCCAGGGAGTCCTGTTCAAGAGTCCTGGCCCTTATTTAACTAGATGAAGCATGTTTTACCATTGATAACCAGATAAGAATGTTTATACCAACATGAAGTTAAGGAGAATACAACAAGAGTTATTTTTAAGACCACTTTAATTTACGTTATGGGTATTTTTCATGATGTGGAGTGGAAGCTTGTTGCTTTAATCTTGAAACACGACGTGAAACACTAAAGCCGTTTTCACACATGCCTACAGGAAAATTACCTGTAAATCAATATCGGCCATTTCCCGGAATTTCCCTTCACACCTGAGCGCTCCATGTGTGAATATAGTGTCAAATAGCCTGTATGTTGGGGGGTGGGGCGGCACTGCAGAGCGGGTGGGGAGTGACGTGTGCACTTGGATGGGGAATCCTCCTTATTTTGGGGGTCGGCAAAACTCCGATGCTGAAATAAGTTTGCTTGTCACACAATAAATCACACTCGTTTGACTTAAGAGGGCATGTATGTTGTATCATTCACATTCGCTAACCAGTCTTTGAACTGAAATCTTTGAAGAAGTTGGGATCCGTGTCTGATTCGATGCCTGGCTGGTTCGATGTTTATCCGTTCACCTGCGTCGCGTTGAAGCACTTTTTACAGACTGGCTTCGTTTGATGTGTCCGGGCTTGCCTTCGCTGTCGGCAACGTAAGCAAAATACTTCCACATTTCGCTTCGTGCATTTGCTTTCTCAACAAGCGTTGGGCGGCTTGCAAGACTCTCAGAGCTGTCTGTGTCCCTGTCGGGCTGCTGACTGAAGGAGGAGGACTGAAGGACTGGCCAGAGAGCGAGCAGGCAGCAGAGAGGGGAGAGGGGGAAATCGGCACGCCCACACATGAAGCTGACATAGCGCTCTTATTATCACAAGATCATTTCACCAGTTGGCTACACCGTTTTTTGTTGTTATTTTGTCAAATTAATGAAGAGGCAAGGGCGATTGTAATCCCGCCTGTAACGCCGTTACTATACCCCCGTTACTGTAATCTAGATTACACATCTTAAAATGTACTGTGACAGATTACAGTTACCGTTTTTTTGTAATCAGATTACGTAACGGCGTTACATGTAATCCGTTACTCCCCAACCCTTGGTGTGACTGATATTTAAATGGTCAATTGTTTGGATACCCTTTGGGATGACAGGTCCCTTTTCAACTAGGCAGTAGCCTACAGACAAGTAGCCAGCCTACAAGGAGTAGCCTACATGTCTCTTGTCTGTTCTCATGTTTCTTCAATAAATACAATATTTTTGGCACTGCCACTTCAGTTATGTTTCAGTGTCTTTTGGTGTGATGCTTTTTTACATAAAAATTCTGAAGATCAATTACTTTTTGGTCATTATTACTAAGCTATGCTACAGTACCATATTGCAATGGGTGTGTTGTTAGCATGCTAGCGTTTAACCACAAGGCACAATGTTATGCAAGGTGGATGAAACTTCATGGTGTGAGACTATCATGTGGTGTGACAGTTTTTTTTGTCACTTCATACGATTTATTAGTCATGTCTTGCATTTTATAACTAATACCTACATTTAATGTATGTTTTGACCTTTTTAACACTTTTTCCATGTCTATAATCACATGAAAAAAGATTCATACATACTCCACTCAGGGATGTCCATACTGCCCTACTTACTCCATTTGTCACACTTAGTGCATGCTTACCTACTCCACTGTCCTATTTAAATGTTAAATGCATATAATGCATGTTATTGTATTGATACATTGTGGTTAGGTGTGGTTCAACATATGGTGTGACATGATATAATATGGCGTGACAGTCAAAATTGGCAATGAAGGTGACAATAAAAAAGTTTTTTAGTGATAAATCATAAAAATCCCAATGGAACACAATGGAAAATAGTGCAAGAGTCACAAGCATTTTGTTAGATTTATAACTCAGTTTGTCAGAATCTTATATATAAATTTGGCAATGTGGACTCTGTTTGTCTGTTTCAAGAATTTTGTCCGGCCACAGCTATGCCGTTTTTATGTGCGATCGCGCTAAAACTTTCAGGTGGCGTAAAGAGCACCCGTGCGGGTGACCTGACGGAGCCTGTTTTTTGAATTAGGGCAGACTAATTGCCCTAAGGCTGATTGCCCTAAGGCTGAGGCTATAGTTCAGTCATGATGTCACTGATGACATCACTGATGATGTCATCAGTGATGTCATCAGTCTGAGGCTCACAAGGGAGAGGGAGAGAGAGGGGGAGAGAGACTGAGGGAGTGGAGAGGCAGAGAGACTGAGGGAGATGGAGAGAGAGGAGAGGGAGAGACTGAGGGAGAGAGAGGGGAAGAGACTGAAGGAGAGAGAGGGAGACATTGCGCACACGCCAATAGGGCAAGCAAGGCCATGCAGCAGCTGAGCTGGGGGCGAGGCCGCGCAGCAGCCGAGCTGCGTATGCGAGCTGCAGGGCCAGCTCAGTGAGCTGCAGGATGGGCGGCGGCTGAGCTAGCGAGCCTAGGAATCGAGCGTGTGTAGAGATGCCTAGTTATTACCCTAAAATAGCCTATATTTAAACATTTAGGACATGTTGTACTTTGTGTGATGATAAGAAATTAATACAAAATGTCATGAATTTGCATAAGGAAATGCTGGATCTCAAGATAGTAATGATAAAGAGTTGTGATAAAGTGAGGTACTTAAGAAAAACTTTCATGTCACACCATATGACAATTTTAGGGACTGATAAAACAAATTAGTGAAAAAATTTATATTCCAATACCACATATATTTTTGGAAATCTAAGAATCCGTATTACACAACTCTATCATTTTTATGTACAATATTTGAAGTAAAGAAAAACTACTTTTTTCAGGGCCCTATGCCAACCACCCATATACACATACAGTAAATGCCGCATGACTTGGTGGATCGGGCTCTGCTGGGGAGTGCAGTAATGCAGACAGGTGGAACAGAGGAAAGGGGGGGGGGGGATCCTTTAGGTCCTAACTAAAGGATAGTGTATGTCAGACACTATCAACATGCCAAAAGTTAAGAGTTACTACCATCCTGGATGTGTTGTACTTGCTTCATACAGCCTGTAGTCGGGTTCAGGAGCACTGAGGAGGCAGATTTTTGGACAAAATAAATTAAATCTACTTTTTTCCCTACCACCTCCTCCTTTGTTACAGCAGAGTCTACCACAGTAACAAAGCCTAACCAAAACCACCAAGAGCAACCAACACCAAACCATTTCATTGTATTCATGCTTTATTGGCTCACATCTCTTGCAACCTTGATTCAACACATTAAAATGGTAAAATAAGCTTCGATTCTCATACAGATCATTTAAATAAATACCATAATTATCATCAACAAATGTGATAACCAGTATCATTGAACAAAGGCCAGGCTTCTTGACTTTTTCTGGAGCATTTGACTTCTGCCCCCCCCCCCCCCCCCCCCCATCCTTTTCAGGGGAGGCCATGTTTAAATATGCATCAATAAGTAAACAGTAATAACAGCTGATTCTTTTCTTTTGGCATCATCACAGTCATTTGTGAAAACAAAATTTTTATTATACAATCATTTCTGCAAAGTGCTTTGTGACAATATGCCTCACAAATAGGTTGTAATGTATTTGTATAGTCTTTCTTCAATAAAAGAAAAACAACTTTTTCAGTTGGTCGCACAGCACATGATTTGGTCACTCACTCACTCACACTCTCTCTCTCTCTCTCTCTCTCTCTCTCTCACACACACACACACACACATACACACACACACACACACACACACACACACACTCCTACTGTGCGCAGGCAGCAGTTTTGTTGTGTTCTCACCAGGTTCTCACTGCGCCCCTCCCCCATCACCTCCCTCCCCCCGACCCCGCTCGCATTTCTTACCGCAAGGCATTCTGGGTATTGGGTGACATGTTGAAGCGGCCATCATGCAAACGTTCTTGTAACAACACAGAGTAACGTTAGCACTAGCAGTAGCATACTAGCCTATTTCCCGTTTATAATACTTTAAGAAGTTTAATTTACAAACAGAAGACTCGTATGTGCGGACGATATTATCACGAATATATGAAGTGGAACCAGGGCTCCGTTGATCAGAGGAAGAAGACTCACTGGACTCGGATGAATGGTTTAGCTGTGAAGCTAACCTTAGCTGTGAAGCTATTGGAGATTTGAAGGAAGTTTGTCAGTAAAGTTCAGGAAGAAAAGTTCCTGTCACTGTGTGAAAATTAAAATGTCTAAAGTCCAGAACCTGAGAGCTGTGGTGAAGCAGCACCTAACTGCGGCTGATGAAGATAAACTGCTGGACGCTGTGCGGTTACACAGAGAAGCCTTGCTTGATAAAGATTTGAATTGTTCAGTCTGTGGTAAAGGTTTTAGTCATAAAGGAAACTTGAAGACACACATGGTAGTCCACACAGGAGATAAACAATTTAATTGCTCAGTCTGTGGTAAAGGTTTTAGTCCTAAAGGATACTTGAAGACGCACATGGTAGTCCACACAGGAGATAAACAATTTAATTGTTCAGTCTGTGGTAAAGGTTTTAGTCATAAAGGAAACTTGAAGACACACATGGTAGTCCACACAGGAGATAAACAATTTAATTGCTCAGTCTGTGGTAAAGGTTTTGGTCGTAAAGCAGACTTGAAGAAACACATGATAGTCCACACAGGAGATAAACAATTGAATTGTTCAGTCTGTGGTAAAAGTTTTGGTCAGAAAGTAAACTTGAAGAGACACATGATAGTCCACACAGGAGATAAACAATTTAATTGCTCAGTCTGTGGTAAAGGTTTTAGTCATAAAGCAAACTTGAAGACACACATGGTAGTCCACAGCGCATGCTCCAACAATTGAGCCAGAGTGCCCGACCCGGTGACCCCCGGGGTCACCATGGCGGCCAAATCCAATATGACCACTGCCCGAAAAAGCTTTTGGCTATAACTTTTGAAAGAGATGAGATAGAAATACAGACTTGGTGTCTATCTTATGTTTTTTTGACCATTAGAAAGGTGTTGGAATGCTAATCCTTATTAAGGAAGATGTGTGTGGACCCCTAATCTGCATTTTTCCAAGATGGCGGCTACCTGAATATGAGTTTTACCATAACTGTTGATGCTTTTAGTAAACTCGGTGTCCATTTTATGGTTTTTGAGTTTTAGAAACACATTGTAATACTCACATTTATGATTGAATATCTATAGCACTCTACTTTGCATAGTAAATAGGCTACCAATATGACCGCTATCCCATTACTTTTTTGGGCGGGTCCGAGCCGGCTGATCGTCAGCCTGGACTGTGCTGCTCTCAGGCAGGTGTACGGGGAGGTGTCCCTCACCATCGCCCCCTGAGGAAGCAGGTGTACGGGGAGGTGTCCCTCACCATCGCCCCCTGAGGAAGCAGGTGTACCGGGAGGTGTCCCTCACCATCGCCCCCTGAGGAAGCAGGTGTACGGGGAGGTGTCCCTCACCATCGCCCCCTGAGGAAGCAGGTGTACGGGGAGGCGTCCCTCACCATCGCCTCCTGAGGAAGCAGGTATACGGGGAGGTGTCCCTCACCATCGCCCCCTGGGAAGCAGGTGTACAGGGAGGTGTCCCTCACCATCGCCCCCTGAGGAAGCAGGTGTACGGGGAGGCGTCCCTCACCATCGCCCCCTGAGGAAGCAGGTGTACGGGGAGGCGTCGGGGAGGCGTCCCTCACCATCGCCCCCTGAGGAAGCAGGTGTACGGGGAGGCGTCCCTCACCATCGCCCCCTGAGGAAGCAGGTGTACGGGAGGTGTCCCTCACCATCGCCCCCTGAGGAGGCAGGTATACGGGGAGGTGTCCCTCACCATCGCCCCCTGAGGAGGCAGGTATACGGGGAGGTGTCCCTCACCATCACCCCCTGAGGAGGCAGGTATACGGGGAGGCATCCCTCACCACCCCCCCCCCCCCCCCTGAGGAGGCAGGTGTACGGGGAGGTGTCCCTCACCATCGCCCCCTGAGGAAGCAGGTATACAGGGAGGTGTCCCTCACCATCGCCCCCTGAGGAGGCAGGTATACGGGGAGGCATCCCTCACCATCCCCCCCCCTGAGGAGGCAGGTGTACGGGGAGGTGTCCCTCACCACCGCCCCCTGAGGAGGCAGGTATACGGGGAGGCATCCCTCACCATCCCCCCCTGAGGAGGCAGGTGTACGGGGAGGTGTCCCTCACCATCGCCCCCTGAAGAAGCAGGTATACGGGGAGGTGTCCCTCACCATCGCCCCCTGAGGAAGCAGGTATACGGGGAGGTGTCCCTCACCATCCCCCCCCTGAGGAGGCAGGTATACGGGGAGGTGTCCCTCACCATCGCCCCCTGAGGAGGCAGGTACGGGGAGGTGTCCCTCACCATCGCCCCCTGAGGAGGCAGGTGTACGGGGAGGTGTCCCTCACCATCGCCCCCTGAGGAAGCAGGTATACGGGGAGGTGTCCCTCACCATCGCCCCCTGAGGAGGCAGGTATACGGGGAGGCATCCCTCACTATCGCCCCCCTGAGGAGGCATCTCCTTTAGCTGAGTCATAGTCCAGCTGCCTGATTGTAGTTCTTTAGGTTAACAGCTTCCATTTTTATAAACAGGCACAGCTTCAGCATTTATCATCAGCATGATGATGAGAGTAACTGAATTAAAACTCTAGTTACTGAGCTTGAGTGGATTTTTATTTGATTTTTTAAGAAATAGCTTACTGCTTTTTTGAGGAATAACATGCAAATATGCTTTCACGCCTGAATGCTGGAATGTTTCAATGAGTTATCACAGCTTTTTTTTGTCATATTACTACAATAAGATCTGTTATTTACATTAAAACCTGATTTTGAACATCTTTATGATGTTCACATTCAAAAGTAAATAATTACTTGAATACTAGCCTACAATTGCAATGAGGTATGTGTTTCTACTGAAGTAAAAGTATCTAGTCCTCTAAAATGTGTTTCTTCACATGATCCTTTTTCTCTGTAGAAGACAGAGCACAAAATATCAACCAAATAAAGCAGTGACATGCATCATGTGTTGACAGTATGTTGTTTTGTTTTAACTCATTGAGTGCCAAGGACGTCGATCGACGTCAAAGTAAATAGTGACGTAGAGTGCCAAGGACGTCGATCGACGTCAAATACGTTTTTTGACGGTGGGACGTGGATCAAAGCCTCCTTTATCTCCTGTACAAATATTGTAGCTATTGGATGTGTATAACCTATTTTACAGACATTAGGTGGCGACAGTGCTCTCCAGATTAGAGAAAGTTGAGGCAAAAACAGAGAAGTCGTTGGGGAAACGGAAATCGCATCGCATCCGTATGCATCGATATGCATGAAGCATAACGTTAGCTGTGCCTGCAGCAGCCAATCTGCTGCCACAATTGAGCCCCTCCGTGTCCGCTGCGACAGCCCATCCGCATGATCAGCCGTGGAGTTGTTATTATTCTCAACTGGAAGCATGGGAGCCGGTGACAAACACACGCGGAACGCTGTAAAAAAGCTGGATGTAGCGCACCCTTCACTGTGCACAGCAAACGCAGCAGAAAGCCACCAGACACTCCCACGGAGGAGGGGTTTGCAGTTGAGGGGGGGGGGGGCGGGGGGGTGGGCACGCAGAGCAGCACACAACACTGACCCAGACAGACCCAGACAGCAGGACAGGATTGGCAAACGCAAGACAGAATATCCGATGCCCACCAGCAGCAAATCAAGACCAGCAAGAAGCTGCAACCAGCAGCGCACGCAGGGGCCAGCGCTGGTTGCAGCTAAAAAATATTATTCTGCCAAACAAAATTCCCTGGCCTTCACTGTTTTATTGAAGGAAATTATTTTTGAGGTGTGACTACATCAGAAAATATTAGCTGCAGAGTCAGTGATGTGCTTGAAATGTTTAATTTCACAAAAGGCTCATTATCTCAGCTTCTAGAAAAAAACGGCTGTTTTTGGTTAAATCAAGCTATCTTCTCCGGCTGATAACTAAAGAACGGAAAATTATATCAATAAACCTGTTTTTGCTGATGATAGAAGAGAGTCTCATCGTTCTTTTTGCGTGTTCGGTGTTTACATAGTAATATCACACAATATTCTGTGGGCCTCGAGAAATCACTGAAAAAAGCTCTGAAACTCTGGCACTGGGAGCGTCCGTTCTCCAAAAGTGGCTGGCACTCAATGAGTTAATAGAAGTGTGTGTGTGTGTGTGTGTGTGTGTGTGTGTGTGTGTGTGTGTGTGTGTGTGTGTGTGTGTGTGCGTGTGCGTGCATGCGTGCGTGCGTGCGTGTGTGTGTGTGAGATTGTAGAGGTTTATTATTGAGGATATGCTAGTATGTGTGAGTATGCGTGTTGTGTTTGGGATGTGGGTGGGGGGTGGTGCATTTCATGTTTTGTCTGTTTTTCTTTTCTTTTTGGCTCTTTCATTTTGTTGACGTGTTCAAAATGTCTGACTTTGCGATTTGTTATTATTATTTTTCTCTTCTATTTCTTGTTATGGAAATTGTATTGAGTTGTTGAATCTATTAATAAAAAAAATTGATCGCAAAAAAAAGTATATCCACTGTAAAGCCTTTTTTTTTTTTTTTTCACACCAGCAGTTTCCAACATTCATAAAAGACAGGTACTCTGTAAAATGTGTTTAAAAACAATATAAACAGTTGCTTTAAAATGGATTACAGATAAAACCAAACACACTGTAAAAGCCATATTCTTTGGTTAAAACAACACAAGCAATTGTTTTTAAAACAGAGTACAGATAAAAGGCAATATACATTGTAAACCCCACATTAATTTGTTTAAAACAACACAATCAATTGTTTTAAAAAGGGATTACAAAAAAGGCCATTGTTGTATTAAAATGTTAAGAACAGGTGTCTGTGTGTGTGTCGTATGTGTTTTCAGTGTCCATTAAAAGGTCAAATTAAAAGTTCATCAGCTGTCTGTTGTGCATGGGCGGGACGTGTCCTTACCAAGGAGTCAGATCACCCCACCCTCTCGCACAGATGGTCTCTCGGGGCCTGTGGTGCTCAGAGGAGATCCTCCCTCTGCTGTGTGTGTGTGTGTGTGGTCACGTTTAGTGAGGGAGCCGCTCAAGTGACCTGGGGTGGGCATGACTGCGTCTGCCTTAGGTTACCCCGGTGGTCTCCTTGCGGTCTTACCCGTCCTTGACTGTCCAGCCTTCCATACCCGCCCTACACACCTCCAAGGCCGCCGCTGCCTTTGACCTTCATGTGGGCTCCGGCTCCGTCCGAGACAGCACAGAGGCCATTCTTCTTTGTGGCTGCGTCCTCGGCCTGCCGCCTGCAGCGACGGCGGTACGTACCGTCGCTGCGGCCTTCTGGAGCGCAGCCACGGGGGGGATGTGCATGTGCTTTCTTACCAGCAGGTTTCTGGAGGTCCAGATGGCATCTTTGATGGCGGCTAGGGTGAGCCACTGCTTCACAAACTCTGTTGCTTGTGTCGGTCGCTGGCTCACCCCGTAGAGCACGAGCTGTACGTGCGTCTAGGACCTCCCCTGCTGGTAAGCTCGGGAGGTGTTGGGAGCCGGCCATTGCCCACAGGTCTCCAGCAGCGGAGCACTCCCAGAGCAGGTGCCTCACCGACTCGGGTGCGCCACATCCGGGTCGGGGGCAGGTTGCGTGTGGTGCCATGCCCCAGGAGTGCATTACGGCCCGGACTGGGAGGATCTCATGAGCCACCATCCACGACAGGTCCCGGAGTCTGTTCGGGAGGGCAGGGTGACTGACGTTGCGCCACACTGTAGAGGGCTCACCTACCGTGAGCCCGCGCACCGTCATGCGACATGTTAGTTTCCGCCCCTGCACAACAGAGAGAAGAGGGCGATGGTTAGTTAAAACAGCCAGCTCTTCCTGCTCTAGCTTAAGAGATTTAAGAAAGGTTTTAATAAAAGCATAGGCATGTGGCAGGTTAAAGGACACTGGTGATCTAAGATCAATAGGTAAAAGTTTCAGGTGTCTGAGGTAAAACCCCATCCAGAAACGAGCCATTGCTGTAGTCTTGTGGTCTCTGGATGGGGCTGTGGCGTATGAGAGGTGCAGTGTGGTGTAGCGGCTTCCTAAAAACGTGTGGAGGTCCGGGACACCTTTTCCTCCTTTTTCTTTTGGCCTTTTCAGGACGTCCCTCCTCAGCCTCTCCCACTTGGACCTCCACAGGAAATAAAAGATGGCACGCTCCAGATCTAAAAGCACTCTCCGAGGTGGGACAAAAACAAAACTGATTAGTAAAAGCAAAGGTAAAATCACTGCTTTGATGATTAAAACCGTGCCTTCCATCGTCAGTCCTCTAAGTCCCCAGTACCCCAGTCGTTGTCTAACTTTCCTTACCACGTCTGGCCAATTGCCCTTTCCTCCCCCCTCCCTGTCAAATTTCACCCCCAGTATCTTCTGGTCAGTCTGGGTCACAGTCAAGGGGCGTCCTGTCATCTCAGTCACTGTCCACGGTCCATAAAATTGGGCTTGGGTCTTGTCTCTGTTCAGTTTTGCCCCAGAGGCCCGTCCGTAAAAGTCAGTCAAGTCCAGTGTTCTGTTGACAGATAAAAGGTCGGTGCATAACATGTTAAAATCGTGCATGTAAATAGAACATTTAGTGGACAATGCCCCGCTTCCGGGGATTGTCACACCATGTATTCGATTCTCCCTTCTCAAGATCTGTGCCAGCGGTTCTATGCAGAGGACGTAGAGGAGGGCAGATAACGGACAACCCTGACGGACACCACAGTAGATGTTAACTGCTTTTGACAGATGCCCGTTAACCACAAATTTGCTGACAACTCCCCGGTACAGCAGTCCCACCCAAGCTATGAGTCTCTCTGGAAATCTCACTTTTCGCAGTACCTGGAGCATGTACTGGTGCGAGACCCGATCAAAGGCTTTCTCAAAATCTAAATTTAGTACTACTAACCGAATGTTTCTGTCTCTCGCATAACAGATGGAGTCTCGGATCAGTACGAGGCTGTCTGTGATCCTCCTCCCCGGGACGGCACAGGCTTGATCCGGGTGAATCACGTCTGCTAAAACCTGGGACATACGAAAAGCTAAAAGTTTACTAAACAGTTTACAGTCAAAGTTTAAAAGGGTGATAGGTCTCCAGTTTTTCAAGTCAGTCTTGTCATTCTTCTTGTGGAGTAGGGTCACTATCCCTGTTCTAAAACTGTGTGGTAGTCTGTGTAGTCGTTCGAAGTCCTTAAAAACAACAAGTAGGTCAGGTGCTAAAATGTCCCAGAATGTCAGATAAAAATCCAAGGGAAGTCCGTCTTCTCCAGGGGACTTCCCTTTCTTAAAACTCCTAACACATTTATCTAACTCTAAAAGGGTAAAATCCTGGGTTAAAAGCACGCTATCCTCTACTGTTTTTTCCATAAAATTTAAAACTTCTGTCATGGTGTCTAAATTGATTTTTTTTTTTATAAAGTTCCCCATAAAAATGTTCAATTGTTTCTTTAATTTCTTCTATTGTTTCTGCTGTGCTACCATTTTCTTTTTTCAGTTTTAAAATCCCCCCACCTTTGCTAACAATTTTCTTAAAAAAGTATCTGGTGCACTTTTCCCCTTCTTCAATTTCTCTTTCTTTGCTTCTTAAAATGACACCCTTGCTTTGAATTTCTGCTAAAATCGACATCTCCATTTTTACTTGTTTGATGTCATCACTAAAATCAAAGCCCTGCTGTTGTACGTTAAAATAGCGCTGAAGACGCTTCTGCAGCCCCAACATGCGTCTGTTTTCCCTACCTTTTTTATTTCTACCTGCCTTCCTAAAGAAAGTCCGGGTCTTTCCCTTCACCATTTCCCACCAGTGTGCACGTGTATCGTATAGGTCTTGAAGGGTCTGCCACTCGCTGTACTGCTCCCTGAACTGGCTAACTAACTCCCTATCCTCTAAAAGGGCGCAGTTGAGTTTCCACAGACCACTTCCTGTCGTCACACCTGAAGAGAGTGATAGGGTGCAGGATAGCATGACGTGATCAGAGAAGAAAAGAGGGGTTAATCTAGCATCTGTTGTCGGGCAGTCCCTGGTAAACATGTAGTCTATGCGAGAGGCTCTGGTACTATCACCACTGAACCAGGTGAAGCCCTCCTCTCTGGGATGCATGGTTTTAAAACAGTCCTGGAGTCTAAAATCCCTAACCAAGCCCTGCAATAAAACCGATGTTTTGTCTTTTTTTTTTATCTTCCCCTGCTCCTTTCCTGTGACTGCTATTTAAAACAGTTCAAATCTCCTCCTACCACTAAAGGTGCCCTACCTAGCATGTGGGGCTGCAGGTCTTCTAAGAGGTCATACCTGTCATTTTTGTTGTTAAAACCATAAACATTTAGTAAATTAAAATCCTTACCTAAGTACGTCAGGTGTGCTAAAAGTGCCCGCCCGTCTCTCACCACAGTGCTGCCCTTCACCAGAATTGAGGGGTTCTTGATTAAAATGGCCACACCATAATTTTTATTTTCATTCGACTCGCTCCATATTGATGGGTGTGGCCACTTCTCCTCCCATTCTCTGTAGTGCATTAAAAAGGGTAAGGCACATTCTTGCAATAAAAACACATCTGAAATAAAAGTACTAAGAAAGGATAAAACAGTTGTGGCTCTAACTCCCGACCTCACACTTCTCACATTGAGGGTGGAAATGATGAGGGTCATGAGTATAATGTCAAACAACAGGTGTGACATTTTAAAATAATTAGTTAAAAAGCGGCTAAAAACAGCACTGTCACCTGCTGGCGGTTAAAACAGTGATTGTGAACTCAACTCTTCCTCCAGCTTTATGTGTGAAAGCGTAGGAGACTGAGTTTCATTCCCCTTCAGGATCCTTGGACTTTCCCTCTGGGGTAGGGGTGCATAGACGGGTGTCATTTCTTTCAGAGTTTTTTGCAGAGCTATTTCTAAGAAAGAGACCTGGTTAGGAGAACTGGAGGGGAAAATTATGGACTCCCCAGACGAGTTGTCTGAGAAGTCACCAGCCTTCCCCCTCTTCCCAGAGGATCCACGATCCTCTGGAGACAATTCCGACACAGGCCTCTTGACTGGCTGGCCATTGGGGAGGGGGGCGCCCTCGCTTGAGTCCAGTGACTTGCTCTCCCTCACTCAGAGTAGTTAAACTGCTAAATGAGTAAGACTCAGCCACGGACTCAACTCTGGCGCCCTCTGCCCGCACTACCACCTCCCTCTCCGCACCCTCCACGGAGGGGCCAGCACCCTCCGTGGAGGGACCAGCACCCTCCGTGGGAGGGGCAGTGACAGGCCCCTCCTCCTCCTCTCCCACCATACCTGACCCCTCCTCCGGTCGCAGGGGTTGGTGGGAGAGATGACCGTTCTGGCTCCACCGTTAGCTCAACTGCCACACTTGTTATCACCGTTTCCATTGTCCTGAGCCCTTTTTGAGCCTTTAGCATGTTGGCAAAGGATTTCGGGCAATCGAAGAGGTGGTTTGCCTCTCCACAAAGATTGCACTTTCTGCCATTGGTACACTGCTCAAAAGTGTGCCCAATTTCTCTACACTTCCCACACACAATTTTCTGACACGCTTCTGCCAGGTGCCCGTGCTCACCACACTTGTGGCACAGCTTGCATGGGCTGACCCTGGTAGTGGATGTAGCCTCTGTTTGATCCCAGAACTATCATTGAAGGCAGATGTTTCAGGCCTTGGAAGCCCTGGGGGTCCTGCCATTGTTCAATGGGGACCCTCCAGCTGCAATTCCAAATGCCGTCCTCATCTCTTACCTTGGTAGCAGGGGCTTTAACAGTGCAGTATCTCCCCAGCCATATATATGTCATCTACAATGATGGTTTCATTGAACATTCTGACAATCACCACCTTGGCAGCATTGTCAGTCAGTTTCTTCATGTCAAAAGCAGCAAACTGGGGTTTTGCATTTTCAGAACGTGTCCAGAACATTCTTAATGCGGCAGCAGATGAAAAACTCACATCGAAGCCTTTGCTGAAGGGCAGTGCCAGGATGCAATTCAGGTCAGTTGCCGTGAAGCCGAGGGTCTGCTGTATGAACTTCCTGGAGAAGTCCAAACTTGAGATTGGGGGTTGCGTTCCATCCTTTCTCCTTGAATTTAAAACGGACACTGTGGTGCCTCCTCATGCCAGCACTGGTAGCCGACATGATAGAGGCACCACAAGGACACGGGTAGCTAAAAAAAACTAAAACTATACTAAAACCTATGCTAAAACTATGCTAAAAAATCAATAAAATAAGACACTGGTAGCTAAAAAATAAAACGACTAAAACTATGCTAAAAAATAAATACAAATAAAAGCAGCTACAAACTGACATAAAGGAAAAAACTAGGTAAAACTAGCACGGAAAAAGGCATAGCTAAAACCACTTAAAACCAGCTAAAAGTGATGTTTAACTGCTAAAAAAGAAAACACTTACCTATCTCTTAAAAACTGTCAGTTGTGCCCCATACACCGCACGACTCCAACTGATCAGCAAACAAAACAAACACAAACAGTTAGTAGAGTCATAAACTGAGGTTCCGTGACCATCCTCTGGCAAGGATGGTTTGATGATTGATTTGACCTCTATGGACCCTTTATAAAAGATTTAGCCCCCAGGTCCCTCTCAAAAATCCCGGCATTTTTTTCTAGAGGGCCAAATTCAAAATGGCGCCCGGCGCCAACTCTAAAAATTAACTTTTGACCTGGATGGCCTAGAATCATGTATGAAGGCACTTTTTCATACAAGTCAACCACGACGATTCCAAATCTGACACCATTTTAATCATAAGACCTTGTTTTGACCCAGAAAATTCAAGATGGCCGCTATCCAGTAGAGTGAATACTTAACTTTTGTACAAAAGACCAGTGAATATTGCCCTCAAACTATATTTGTTCATTTTATGTTGTGCATATCATATCCAGCATGCTTGATTCTTGTCAGCAGTACTTTATTTAGGCAATTTGAGTGGCCTTGACAAGTTTGGCCTTGTTTGGCCAAGTTTGGACATGTTTGGACATGACCCACAAGCCAGGTGTGGGCTGCTTGTTTAGTGCTGCTGCTTGCCTAAATGTTGCTTCAGTCATTCGTTTGAGCCCACAGTGAGAGGAGCTAGACATTTGATCTGTAAAGACAGTGTGCATGCATAACTGCTTGAATATGGAAGAAAACAATAAACCAACAGGGATAGATAGACAGCCATGTATTCTCCAGTGTGGCAGTGTTTGTGATGAAAACACAGATTTCATTAAGTCAACTCAGAGGTGGGAAAACATAAAACAAAAGGCACTGTTATGGAGTGGCCTTGACAAGTTTGGACATGTCTATGCAACTGTTGATTGGGATAAAGGTCCGGTCGGAAAATGTGTCCATGAAGCATGTAGGTTCACCCTATGTAATTCTAAGAAACTGGAACAAGCCAAAAAAAGACAAGAGACTTATGAATGCCCATCTCAGCCTTCTTCTATGTTGGATGATTGTTCCACAGCTGCAGATCCACCTGCCAAAAGACTGCGATCAAGTCTAGGGCAGATACAGGATAAAACAAAATGCGTGTGGTGTCTTAAGCCCGAGTTACCAAAGCACCCAGAAACAAAGCTGAGTCTGATTTCATATGATCAGGCATGGGCAGCTTTCAAGAGCCATACAGTTGCCCTGGAAGATCAGACAATGCGGGACAGAATCAATTGCCTGATCGATTCTGCAGCTGATCAGCCCTATGCACTTGAGATCAGATATCACTACACATGTTGGATGAAATATGTAACCAAATACAAGAAAATGACTGACGATGACAAACTCCCACATATGCACAATGTCACTCTACGTGAGGCACAGACTATGTTCTTTAATCATATCAGAAAAACTATTATTGAGGAACATGAGCTAAGGTCACTGCAGAGCCTCCTCCAAGACTACAACTCTATAATCTCTCGGTACGGCTTCCCAACATCCGGGGTTAAATCATTTTACATCAAAGACATCCTGACCCGGGAATTTGGAAGTAAGATTGGTTTCCATTCACGCTCACGGAGGAACCAGAGTGACCTAGTCTATGACACGTCTGGGGGTGGGTCATATGTTGAAGCAGCACTAAACTCCATCGGTGTCAGTAATGAGCAACTGGTGCACAATGTTGCTGCGCGGATCAGGGATGATATTAAGTCTATCAAACTAAGTACAAGGAATTCCTGTATGAGAAAGTAAAAACAACTATAGTAGTTGATTTACTTTTCACTTTCAGGAAAAGTATATTCTCCTCCCAAGCAGTAAGAACAAGATCTACCACAGATGGGCAAGACTTGCTTGACTGATAAGAACAGTTTTTTTTTTTTTTTAATTATTTATTTACTCCTTCACAGACGACAATACTACACAATGCCTTCCATAATACAGCAATTTCATCACTATTACACACACCACACTCCTACATACAATTGTAACTGCTTTCTCCCACAAAAGGAAGACGCACTGACTAGTGTGTGGCCTAGTGTATTAGCACAAATTGCATATCATATCAACTCACATTCCACCACAACATAAGGATAATAATAAGAAACCATTTTAAATCATAATCCCTGTGCCCAGGCTGCTAAATGAAGAGCACTAACGCTCCCCTGTCAAACCTCCGAGGGCCAACAGTTTACAACTTACAAACAATATCATTTTCAATTGACATATATATATATACACCCCTTTCAATCACCCATGTTTGAAAAAAAAAAAACTCTCGTAACGGACAAGCCCGTCTTTTATTGTCACACGAACACTGATAGATTTCTCTCCCCAATCTCTATTTTTTGATCAAACATTTCCTCCATAGGCCCAGTTTGGACTCAACAGAAGGTGGATACTTCAGCATGGCGGCCCTGCATGCTGATATGAAAATATGCAATTACAGAGATGATCATGTCATTTGTTAATTCAAATATATCTTTAATTATGTTTAAATGTTCTGTTCTAGGTCATAGGAGGAGCGGCTGAGTTTGTGTAATGATGAACTTTCTTCATTTTCATTAGGAGACGTGCTGGCCTTGGGGATTAACCAGTAGAGGGTTTAGTGGAAATTGAACAATGTTTTGTGTGTGACAAGCTGTTGTTTTAAGCCTTGTTTAAGGAAGGTCTGGAGAACATTACACAGGGTCTCGGATGGCCGGGTGGATAAGCTGCACAAGGACGGTCATTTAGGATATGGTCGGGGCAGAGGTCACGGAGATCAGCCGACAAAAGGACATTTTAATGTCTCTGCTCAGTCACTTAGTCACTTTGGGATAGGGACTGGAAAACAACACAGAGTTTATGGCTTTCTCTAAGACAAATGGCTGCAGAACATCAACAGGGGGGGGAGGCACATTCCACAAAGCACCACAGGATGCAAAGTTTTAGTGAGAAGGATCATAACATTGTATTCATATATATCCTACTGATTGACTGAGTGGGTTTTGATATCTGATATGAAATAAAGTTTAGACTATACATTCGATGTGCTAACCTTTTTCCCCCAGAAATGAGGACAGGCTCAAGGACACAGCCCATGTGAGGAGAGGTTCCGGGTTCGAATCTCAGACGGCCCGGCGTTGGTCCTAGAGGAATATTAGATGCTCAGCAGAATATAGAGTGTGTCTAGAACAGTAATGGAATGGGGTCAGATGTTGTATTTTGGTGTGTTGAATAAACTTCAATTTGCATTACTTGCTATACAATAAGGGAGCTACAGTATATAATAACTAGATAAATATTAGCCTATTATATTATTGTAATTATAGAATGGGAAATAAAGGTATAGTCGAATTAGTTAATAAGTGGTACCGTAATTGATAAGAGTTTCTCATCCGGGTTAATCAGGGTGAGTTTTTCTCTGTTTTGATTGAAGAATACGCTCTCACTCTGGTTACACCCTTTGGGTGGTTACAGACCGAGAGACAGTAAGTCTGAACTGTAAGATGTTTTAAATCCAGTTCAGACTGGGATTAACCCATGATTTAGCTGAATTTGATCTTATCCAGAATATAGTTTAAGTTTATCAAGTCTAACAATAACCTTACATAATGTTCTAAACTAGGACTTTAATAGATAAATAGCTAAATTAGCTGACCCAAATTATAAGTTGAAAATAGGAATTTAAAGTAAATATATTAACAGTTGCTTTGGTAGATAGGAACCAATAGATAACTATTTCAAGGAGAAGGTTAGTGTGTGACCTCCAGTGGAAGCCAGGTCACAGGATGTGGACAGAGAGGGGGAGAAAAACACGCCGGCCAAATAGGAGTGACAGAAGGGAGAGATCATATGACCAACCAATACCAGCACAGCAGTGAAGGATGACACTAGATGGAGGAGGAACCATACCGGAAGACAGACGCCCCCAAAGGAAATGTAGTTTAAAAGGACACGCAAAAGATAAGGGAGGGGTCGGTTTGCAGGGGTCTTCTTTTGACCTGCTACATATTTTGCTGTGAGGGAGAGACCACTGGAAAATCCACCTCAGAGATCTCTGAATGGGTAATATAAATACTTGATCTGTCTTTGTACTGATTATGCTAAATCCTCTATATAAAATAATGTTCTAAATATCAGAATTGCTTGTTGTATTGATTTTTCATATATCTGGAATGATTGGACACACTGGAAAGGTATTAACATATGTCACACCTTCCGATTGGAGTGAGCTGTTTTTAATTAGGTTGAACGAGGTACAGAGAAATCCTTTCCATCAAATGGCGACCCTGACGTGATTATGATCCATATTTTGAAAAAGCAAGCATTCTGATCAAGCATTTCAGGAAAACAGTGGCTTAACATCCCGGGAAAATATCAATAAAGGGTTTACGGATTACCTTTTTCATAAAAATATCTGCATTGGCTATTCTAAATTATTGTTACACTAACTGGATTCCACAAATGCTGTAATTTATCAATCAAATTTAGGAACCTGTACAAAGCTGGTCTAACACGTGTTTTGATATTTTGGAAAGATTTGTAAAGTGACCGAGCGCGTGTGAGGGTCGTAATTAACCCCAAGACCATTGCCCATGACCGAGCACGTGTGAGAGAAGTGATTAATCTCAAGACCATTGTCAGACCGAATGCATGTGAGGCGAATAGTACATTATTATTATGATAATACTAATTTTCCAAGACCATAGCAAAATGTGTTATTTATACAGAACCGGCGTGTTCTGGGGGAGTCCGTTTTGTACAGAGAGCATTAAGGCTCAGGTTTTTGCGTTTTATTGTAATATATTTCTGAAGGTTTTGCTATATTATGAATTGTGAAAAATCAGCTAACTAAGATCATAAAAGATTATTTAAAATGGGGAAGAAATAACACTGAATTGTCTAATAATAGTAATAATATCCATATTTTGAGTTGAATTTTAGATTCTTCCAATTTATGTTGCTATGTAAATTAGACACAAAGGTTTATGCTATAAATTCAAACAACAAGGTGAATTTAATGCAAGATTAGGTCACGTTGGGTTAGTATTCCTTTGTATTTTTGTGTTATACCTACTGCTTTTTGATCCATAACTTTGCGGTAAGTTTGAGAAGAAGAGAATGAATGTAAATGATTTTTAAATTCACTGTGCAGGGACGCCTGTCACAGTGGAACGGTAATATGTAAGAGTATAGTATATAAATAGAATCAACCATATTTTGACGCTTATGAAAAAACTGTTTGTGGAAAAATACACCACAAGTTGATGCGCGCAGCTTCTAACCAAGGGTCCGGGTGCAGGCAAATGGCCACGGCTGTGATGGTGCTGGCACTTTTACTGTCTGAGTGGGCTCTGGAATGTGGCAGGAGAAGTCTGTGAGGAAACGCCGCCCCGTCTGGCAGGCGGAGAATTGTAGATAGCCTAATATTGTTAATAAATGGCAAATTTGGTCATGGAATGTGACCTCCAAATTATTCAATATATTGGAGAACAATTCGAGTATTAAGCGACGTTTGGCTATTTCACTGAGCATTAGGCTTGCCGTTACCAAATAGCCTATTAGATTATTGATTATATTTGGCTGCATGCGCGGGATCACTGAGGTAATGTTATTTTAAAATAAGAGCCTTTGGCAAGCAAATTCTGAGGAATCGATATTTGATCAAACTGCGTGAATAACATGTTTTTTGGCCAAAACGTGGGATCTTTTCCCTCGGTCTGGCCTACGCCCTGCACCCTAAATTTGCGGCTAGGCCGTCCTGCAACACGGGCGTCAGTAGGCCGTCGTGAAGTCAGCTCACACTTACAGTAAAACGACCATGGAGCCGGGATTAATATTGCATGAAATAAGTCACGCTATGCACAAAAGCGAGTCTGAATATCATCACCGCAGTATTGTAGTAATTATAGTAAACGATTGACTGTTAAATCAAAACAGACATCGACAACCTTTATTTAGTTTTAGTCTGTCTGTCTGTTTGTTTGTCTTTTTATCTGTTGGTCGCTCGCAGTGCAAACTTCGCATGTCGTTGGGCAGAGAATGTGTGTGTGTGTGTGTGTGTGTGTGTGTTTGTGTGTGTGGGCTGCTGTTTGAGGAAGCGGAGTTTCCGGCAGTTTCCAGCGGAGGGAGAGGATTGCGGACGTTGCGAAACTCTGAGAAAAACGCCGCTGGCAGGTCCGGCTCGGGGGGGCTAAGCAGCTGTACAACAGGTAGACGTGGTTTTCTTTCAGGGCTGGTACAGTACGGGCCAAGGAGGGTCTGACAGCGAGCAGAGCACCAGACGCGACTTGCACCGGGCGGTGGCGAGCCAGCAGCTACCAGAATGAATAGGAGGGTGTTTCACGCTACTTTTGTCTGTTAAGATGAAGTTGGTAATGTACAGTTTGATCCAAGGGGGAACTTGTAACACCAAACTGTCTGTTTTGCTGCTTGTTTAGTCCAGGACCTTGTTTCCTGGATCTGTTGAGAGGTGGAGGGGGGCTGCTCCGTGCGAGCTCCGTTCTGTTCAAGGTCTATATGATAAGTGAAGTGACCATGCGCAAAGACTGGGCGTGTCTAAAAACACACCATGTCCAAGAATGTTGTCCCTTGAGAAGGTCAAAGAGGGCAGCCCTTTCCTAAGGGTGGGGCTGCACGAGTGGGGTAGGCTCTTGAGCAAGGCATTACATCAGGGCAGCGTTGCTGTAAGTGGCTGATTATGTAGGCTATAAGTTCCATGTTTGAGTTGATTTGAGTGTGATCATTTGAGATAGATAGGATTTTATGTTACTGCATGAGTGATGGGTAGATGCCGGTAGTAAAATTTGATGTTGTGAATGCATTTAGTGGTGTAAGGAGACAGATAGGATTTAAGTGGGTTGGTATGAGTGATGAAGTTTGTGTAATGTGGGATTTTATGTGGATTGGGAATACAATGCTGATAGTATGGGGCGTGAACGTTCATTGTTTCTATGGAGAATGAAAGCATTGATTATAATATTTAGATTGGCGAAATGGTGCTGTGTTTTGTCGGTGTGGCTGTGATATGGGAAGTGATGTCTGTTACTCGTTTGAGGTGTCAATTGATCTAATGATTATTGATAGATGTTTGATTAATTTAGACCAGAGGGGGGTCCCCATACATTGTGGAATGCATGGTGAATGAATGCGTAGAATATAGAATGGACCCAGATGGAAGGTTAAATCTCAGCAAAAAACACACTGACTCAGATATAATAAATTATGAAAAATAAAATAGATTGGACTGGAAGTACAGAAGTGGGGAACACTGAATACTGCACATCATTATATAGTAATACGTACTGAATAGAAAGTTTGCAGTGACACATAAAATAACAATAGTTATATGATGAGTTTGTTTAGTTGACAACTTTGCATAAATGAAGGGTTTGTTGATTAACTTGAAAATTCTCTCTGTCGTCCCTATAGAAGAACTAGCTCAGACCCAGGTAAGATACACTATCATTTTTCCGTTTGAGAAAAGCTACACATAGTTAAATTTATACTTAAAGTACGCTGGAGAGGTTTTTAAAAGTATTTATAAATAAGTCAATGCCCTCTGAGGACAGACAGTCTTGAGTTTGCGTTTGGAGTATTTGTGAACAATGTTGGCCCTCACTGTTTTACCTAGTGGGGTTATGCCATCCCCAAAATTACTCAAGTGAACTGCCAGGGGTCTAGCCCGCCCCTCCCCCACTCACAGCACCTTCTGGGGTTACCCTCCGCCCCATTGTTTATTGCCACAAGTTTACAAGGTCAGTACATTGTCACTCTGTAAGCTATGAATGTTCACTCAGGAGTCATCTTGTTTATGAGGATTCATTGCAATCAAATTATAAAGTAAACAATTGGATATATACTCACAGAGTATCTCAAACATTATCTGCCGTACGTGCGTACTTGTTGTACTAATAAAAATAGAAGAAATTATTTTGTCTAAAATACAGGCACATTGTGAAATCAAATGTTTGCAGCACAGGTCCAATCTTGAGTATGTGGGTTTCATTTTTGCATAGTGCGATCTAAGCAAATAGTCTTATGCACTTATTTGGGTGCAAATTGGGACAAGGGGGCAACCAAAATATGACGAATTTGGAAATGATTAGATGCACTAATGGGGTTAAGTTGTGTTTGTGCTGAGGTTTAATGTTGTCTAAGTGGGTTCCAGGAAAAATATGGGAACAGTTATGCTACTGAATGAACTGAATGTTGTCGTTAGGGGGGTTTCAACTGGGGGTTATGTTAGATTCAATAAGGAGCAAAGATGAAGAGCCAAGTTGAAGAATATGTTTAAGATAACTCAAATCACAGTGCTATAATATGCTATGTTTCAGGAGAAGAAATTGGACCGTCCGGTGCCGCATTGGGACGAAATAATGGAGTAAAAAGTTCACACCTATAGAATAGGTGTGAAAGGGGGATTGATAGATTTCTCTCCCCAATCTCTATTTTTTGATCAAACATTTCCTCCATAGGCCCAGTTTGGACTCAACAGAAGGTGGATACTTCAGCATGGCGGCCCTGCATGCTGATATGAAAATATGCAATTACAGAGATGATCATGTCATTTGTTAATTCAAATATATCTTTAATTATGTTTAAATGTTCTGTTCTAGGTCATAGGAGGAGCGGCTGAGTTTGTGTAATGATGAACTTTCTTCATTTTCATTAGGAGACGTGCTGGCCTTGGGGATTAACCAGTAGAGGGTTTAGTGGAAATTGAACAATGTTTTGTGTGTGACAAGCTGTTGTTTTAAGCCTTGTTTAAGGAAGGTCTGGAGAACATTACACAGGGTCTCGGATGGCCGGGTGGATAAGCTGCACAAGGACGGTCATTTAGGATATGGTCGGGGCAGAGGTCACGGAGATCAGCCGACAAAAGGACATTTTAATGTCTCTGCTCAGTCACTTAGTCACTTTGGGATAGGGACTGGAAAACAACACAGAGTTTATGGCTTTCTCTAAGACAAATGGCTGCAGAACATCAACAGGGGGGGGAGGCACATTCCACAAAGCACCACAGGATGCAAAGTTTTAGTGAGAAGGATCATAACATTGTATTCATATATATCCTACTGATTGACTGAGTGGGTTTTGATATCTGATATGAAATAAAGTTTAGACTATACATTCGATGTGCTAACCTTTTTCCCCCAGAAATGAGGACAGGCTCAAGGACACAGCCCATGTGAGGAGAGGTTCCGGGTTCGAATCTCAGACGGCCCGGCGTTGGTCCTAGAGGAATATTAGATGCTCAGCAGAATATAGAGTGTGTCTAGAACAGTAATGGAATGGGGTCAGATGTTGTATTTTGGTGTGTTGAATAAACTTCAATTTGCATTACTTGCTATACAATAAGGGAGCTACAGTATATAATAACTAGATAAATATTAGCCTATTATATTATTGTAATTATAGAATGGGAAATAAAGGTATAGTCGAATTAGTTAATAAGTGGTACCGTAATTGATAAGAGTTTCTCATCCGGGTTAATCAGGGTGAGTTTTTCTCTGTTTTGATTGAAGAATACGCTCTCACTCTGGTTACACCCTTTGGGTGGTTACAGACCGAGAGACAGTAAGTCTGAACTGTAAGATGTTTTAAATCCAGTTCAGACTGGGATTAACCCATGATTTAGCTGAATTTGATCTTATCCAGAATATAGTTTAAGTTTATCAAGTCTAACAATAACCTTACATAATGTTCTAAACTAGGACTTTAATAGATAAATAGCTAAATTAGCTGACCCAAATTATAAGTTGAAAATAGGAATTTAAAGTAAATATATTAACAGTTGCTTTGGTAGATAGGAACCAATAGATAACTATTTCAAGGAGAAGGTTAGTGTGTGACCTCCAGTGGAAGCCAGGTCACAGGATGTGGACAGAGAGGGGGAGAAAAACACGCCGGCCAAATAGGAGTGACAGAAGGGAGAGATCATATGACCAACCAATACCAGCACAGCAGTGAAGGATGACACTAGATGGAGGAGGAACCATACCGGAAGACAGACGCCCCCAAAGGAAATGTAGTTTAAAAGGACACGCAAAAGATAAGGGAGGGGTCGGTTTGCAGGGGTCTTCTTTTGACCTGCTACATATTTTGCTGTGAGGGAGAGACCACTGGAAAATCCACCTCAGAGATCTCTGAATGGGTAATATAAATACTTGATCTGTCTTTGTACTGATTATGCTAAATCCTCTATATAAAATAATGTTCTAAATATCAGAATTGCTTGTTGTATTGATTTTTCATATATCTGGAATGATTGGACACACTGGAAAGGTATTAACATATGTCACACCTTCCGATTGGAGTGAGCTGTTTTTAATTAGGTTGAACGAGGTACAGAGAAATCCTTTCCATCAACACCACAGTACATGCATGCGGCCACAACACACTCATGCTGACGGTGGCCGGTGAAAAGTGTCCTCTGCATTTAACCCATCCAGGCATGTCCTTTCCTCCGAGGGGCAGGCCAGGAGCAGTGGTCGCTTTCTCGTACAGCGCCCGGGGACCAACTTCGGATGTTGTCGTCACTGGTCGGATGACGATGACGATCTGATCTTCTGCATGTTTTTAGTGGGGGGGTTATATACGGAGGAACCCCCTGGGGGGTACGGGGAGAACATGTTTGAGTACTTTCCATTTACTTTTAATGGAGTCTATGCCCCACTTCTCAACTTCCAGCCGAAGCTGTCTTTGCAGAGCCCCTTCCACATTCTTGACCACCCCCGCCACTGTCCACTTGGTGCCACTGTTCAGTGCACTGCACCTCACCTCCCACAGTTTGGCCCTTATGAGTGATAGCAGGAAAATAACTTTACTCAATTGCCCCTTCTCCAGGTTAAATCCCATCTCCTGGGTCCAACATATATGGGCTTAGAACAGTCTCAGAAGTATTGAACTAACGCAGGGTTTTTCACGAATGCACATGCTTTGTTTCGCAGTTGTATTTCGGACTCACTAATGCACACGATCTGTTTTACAAATGCACATTCTCTGGTTCGCAGTTGTATTTCGGACTCACTAATGCACACAATCTGTTTCGCAAATGCACACGCTCTGGTTCACAAATGTAATTTTTATGCAAACTTGTAATATACATTCGGAAATGCACACGCTCTGCTTCACAAATATAATTTTTATGCAAACTTGTAATATAAATTCGGAAATGCACACGCTCTGCTTCACAAATATTATTTTGAGGCACACTTGTAATATAAATTCACAGATCATGAGAATTGCTCAATGTGCATTACAAACTGCTTCTCATTTGTGAACCTCTGTCTACATTTGTGAGAGAGATTTCTGTGGTGACTTTTTGAGACTCCCCTGACGTGCAGGTCAACGAACATCACTGTTGGGCCAGACATATTGAAGGAACATTGATATTGAATGAGTATTGATATTGAATTAACATTGATATTGAATTAACAGTGATATGGAATGAAAGACATGTTGAACGAACACTGACATTGAATGAAAGACATGTTGTTTGAATACTGGCTGGTATGTGGAGACAGTGGGAGCACACAACCCCCACATACCTGGCCATTTGGGCCAATTTGAATACCACACCCGTGATAAAAACCACAGGGGACCGAGCCGATTCCTTTTGTCCCACAGCAGCGAGATAAGGTGAACCAATCGGTGTGCCTAAACCACAGCAAAGACACGCCCTGCACCCCAAAACATATACAGGTTTGAAGCCTGAAAACTTCAGTTCTAAGTGACAAATCGTCGCGACAGGACGTGCGTTTGTAGCTCGAGACAAACCGCCCTTCCCCCCTGCTCGAACCCGAGCAGCAAAGGCCGCAACCAGGCCTGACGACCTCCACATCAGAGCTAAGCTAGCTTTGATATCCTGAAACCGACCCGCATCGCCTAGACCAGGCGAGTGCCCTCAACCCGAAGAAGCGAGCTGTGAGATTCCCCCTTTCCTCCACTGAGACGACAGCAGATGCAAGAACCCAGCATGGCCAGCTGAGTCCGACTGCCTATTCTCAAACCCCCGCTCCTTCCTCCGCTTCTTCCTCTCCGGGACAGCGGACGCCCGCTACACGAGCACCCCTCCTCCCCGCTGGAGAAACCTTGCGAGACCGACCATAACAGACCACTGCCTCCGCGTTTGCAGAGCGGAGCGAACAAGCCAAGTAAGACTGAATTGATCACTCAAGTCCGGGCTTAGAATTGTTTAGAGTTAGATGATATATATCTATAGATATACATGATTGACTGATATGATACTGTAAATGAATCTGTGACTGTTTATGTCTGACTGTGACTGTGTTTTATACATGCATTACTGAATCCGAGTGTTTAGACGCTAGCCATTTACTTCTTCACCGATCCACGGAGTGGATCTAGTATAGCCAAACGAGCCGAGAGGAACTTGTTTCGCCAATTCAAAGTCGGTTAACTAACCGTGGCGAAGTAAGAGCCTCGCGGCCCTGTTTTCATCTAGACGGTGTTATTTCTCCCTCACGGGCACGTGCGTAAGCGCGTGAACGGACCTTTCCTCTATAAATACTCACACACATAGCTACTAGTCGGCTAACCGCCATTTTGTGCCGAGAACACACTCCCTTAGTCCCCATTTTGGGCCGATCGCCATTTTGGCCCGAGAACACACTCCCTTAGTCTCCATTTTGGGCCGATCGCCATTTTGGCCCGAGAGCACACTCCCTTATCCTCCATTTTGTGTCTAGTCGGTCCTTCCGGGTCGGCCATTTTGAGGAGAGACCACTCACCCACACACACACACACACACACACACACACACACTCTGCCTCCCTCTAGTGTTCATCCGGTGCTTTACACTTTCGATGCAGATAAATATCCCTACCTCACACTTATCGACCATGCATTGAAATGTTTAGAATATAACTTAGTTATAACTTGAATTCATTGACTGTATTGCCAATCCCTCTCTTTTATTTTATATATAATAAATATTGTCAACTTTTATTAGAATTCAACTGTTTCAGAGTGACTTTGTGAGAATTGTGGTGAACTATTGTCTAAGGTGTAGGAACTCTCCCATTTCAGATTAGACTAAAGGTGATTCAGATTAGGTCCTGCAACACTGCAGGTGGTGCCCCTAGGTTAATCCTTATCCAGGATTACATAATTAATATTTTAATAATTTTATGAAATATTAATAATTTTCGGATTATTAATATTTTATTTTACCTAGCTAAATTCACCCAAATAACGAGCACAACATTTGGAGCCCCGCCCGAGGCATCTTTCAGGCAGAGTTTACCACAAGTATCACAATTTTGACTGAAACACTGAATTACCTAAATTGCATTGTGTATGCACTGTAAGCGCATGCCAAGCACTGAATGCTAATAACCTCCCAAAACAGCTTCCAGCCAGAACGAGCGGAGCCAGACAGAGCTACCACCGCTCAGACTGACACAGATTCAAACTGACACAGACGATCTAACACAGTTCAATCGTTTTGATTTAAGAACCCCTTATTTCAAGCTTGCATAACGACTAACTCCTAACATTAGGCAACTACAGTTGAATTAAAACCTGCTTATATTTAAAATTCAACCATAGGACTTTCGCAAACACAGTTTGACTACAAGCCTATTTTACGTTTGCCTCTCAAATACAAGCTATTTGACATTCAAGCTACAGGTACGAGCTCCACCTAAGCTTAAGAAGTGCACTGACTAGCAGGTAAGATGTCACAGCACAACGGCCAGAGTGCTGCTGCAGAGCACTCGGCCTCGCCCGACCAGCTGTTACATGAAACGCTCATGACGGTGGTTCCTCCTAGCGAAGGACAGATCGAATATCTGCGGAAGCTCACACCAGAAGAATGTGAGAAAATGTTGGAAGGAAAAGCAAAAGCCATAAAACTTGACGGTAAGGTAGACGCTACCATCCTGTCAGAGATGCTTTATCTTGTCCTCCACAGAGATACCTTTTACAGGAAAACCAACGCACAGCTGCAGGAATGAGCAGCTGAGTTGGAAAAGCAAAAGGCGTATCTGGAGGCAACAGTCGAGGACCAAGAGAAGGAAATCGATACTTGGGAAAGGAGAAACGCCCAGAGAGAGGCGGACCTAGAGAGCGAGGAGGAGAAAAGGAAAACGGGTAGGTATGCAGCCAACCAGCTTGCATGTTCGTTCCTCCCCCGACAGGTCCATAACCAGGAGCCACAGGTATCCTCATCCCACGTTGCCCAGACACCTGCTGCACCAGCGCTATCGCGCAACGGGTCCGGTGGTGAGGTCGAACCCTCACTATATACCATAGACACGCCCGCCATGCCCGAGTCCCAGCCCAGGGGGGTCAGGGGACCCCAACCCCCATACGAGTCCACGCTTGTAAGGCCGTCGCATAGGCACGAACAAGGGGGGTCGCTAACCCGTGAGAGTGGCCACAAAAAGGCCGCCTGGGAGCAACCACACTTCGAGGACAGTAGGACCGAAGCCTCCCCTCCACCAGAGGAGGGGGGGAATAGACACAGGCGCGACCATCCCCCGCACCCACGCCCGGACGACTGCCCCCCGCCCACAGGGCGGCGGGCAGACGACCGCTGGGACAACGAACGCCTGGACGACTGCCCCCCGCCCACAGGGCGGAGGGCAGACGACCGCTGGGGCCACGAACGCCGCACCGACCGCCCGGACGACTACCCCCCGCCCACAGGGCGGCGGGCAGACGACCGCTGGCGCACCGACCGCCCGGACGACTGCCCCCCGCCCGCAGGGCGGCCGGCAGACGACCGCTGGGGCCACGAACGCCGCACCGACCGCCCGGACGACTGCCCCCCGCCCACAGGGCGGCGGGCAGATGACCGCTGGCGCACCGACCGCCCGGACGACTGCCCCCCGCCCGCAGGGCGGCCGGCAGACGACCGCTGGGGCCACGAACGCCGCACCGACCGCCCGGACGACTACCCCCCGCCCACAGGGCGGCGGGCAGATGACCGCTGGGGCGACGAACGCCACGCCGACTCCCACCCACGGGAGGAGCAACGCCGGCATGGCCAGGAGAGTAAGAGGAGCGAAGGCTACTACCAAGAGACGCCCCTCCTCTTCTCGGGTCACATGGGGCGTGGCCTATGGGCGGACGACCTCAACGACTCATCGTCATCCGACTCCGAGCCAGCGTTCACCGCGCGGGAAAGAGATGTCCGTGACCGGCGAATCGAGTCCTTCGCCAGGGACATAGAACGTTTTGACCCGGCGCACCGTGCCGCCAACATCGATCGGTACCTACGAGACGTCAGTCGTTACCTCACCAACCTGGAGCGACCTACCACGCGTGAGAGGCTCTGGTTGGTTTGGAAGACCACCACGAGCACCGTCCCCGATTTCATAGACGTACTTCCCAGTCGGACTCAAAAGAGCTAACGACTCGTCTGCCGGGCCCTCCGACAGGAGTACCGCCAGTACTCTGACCCGATCATCGCGCGAAGGGCCGCCGAAGCCATCAAACAGAGAGTAGACGAAGATCCCAGAGAGTACTTCAGGCGCTTGTCAGCAGCCTACTTCCAGGGTAGAGGCCCCCCCGTCGGGGGGGGGGGAGGGAGATAGGGAGTTCCTCCTCACGTACATGTCGAACCTGCACGAGAGCATACGCTCCGGTGTAGAGACTCATTGCAGGCTCCTCCAGTCCACACTGAGCTATACGCGACAGTACGCACAGTTGGCATGGGAAGCACGACCCAAGCCAACCAGGAAACACCTAGAGACCCCCCAAGTCTACCCAGTCATGGGACACTATCCTCAGGAGGAGGAAGCCCAGCATAGAGGAGTTTACAGCGTAGAGAAGCCAGTACCTGACCGTCTCACCCTATAGGGCGACGAGGTGCCCCAGGTCCGGAAGCCAACCGCTCCTCGACACCCTGCACCCTCACACTTAAAAGACAGGCAGCCCAGCCATCGAGGTAGGGGTAGGAAGCAGGAAAGGGGGGGAAAAAACAACCAGGGACGCTCCTGGCAGGGCCAGGACTGGGTACAGAACCAATCAGGGAAAGCTCACCATCCTAATCAGGGACGGCACTGGCAGAACCAAGAGTGGGAACAGAACCAGCCAGGGAACTCCTACCACCCCAGTCAGGGACGCTCTTGGCACAATCAGGACTGGGTACAGAACCAATCAGGGAACTCTTACCACCCCAGTCAGGAACGGCACTGGCAGAACCAGGACCAGTCAGGTAAAAAATCATACAAACCCAACCAGTATAAGAACCAGTCAGGGGACGACACCGACGGTAGGGATAGGCGAACAACCGCGGAAGACCAGTCGACCCGAGACGCGCTGAACGCTTTAAGTGACACGGTAAAATCGTTCCTTGACAAAGACAGACCAGCTGACCCCAAGGGGGGGCCACACAAACCCCCATCCGCATGACTAGGCCGAGAGCCTCCACCCGCCGCCAAAGTTTACTTTGTCGAATGGGGGAGGGGACCTCAGGGACCTAAACCGCTCCCCAACACCACTTCTCCACTTCCTCCTCACCAGTCTTCCCTAACCTTCCTGGGTGACCTTGTCCGCAAGGGAAACGCCCACCGCATCTACACCCCGGTTCTTGTAGGAGGGTGCATTCGCACCCTCGCCCTATTGGACTCAGGCTCCGAAATCAGCTTGATGTGCGCCAACACCTTCGCGACAATCCAAAAAGCCATGCTCGCAGCCAATAGATCGCCCCGGATCGAGCCTTGCAATGTTAGCATCACCAGCTACACTCAAGACCGATCCCCCATCATCCAACGGGCTTGTCTTGATGTCGCTTTCCAAGGGATGGCTCTGAACCACCCTATCCACATCTGTCTCCTTGATACTGAGCCACTCCTCATTGGCCAGGATCTCCTGGACCGGCTGGGTCCGCTCATTGACTGCCACGGCAACCGCATTTGGGCCCAGGTCCCAACACCAAAGCCCCTGGCGACAACAGGCCCTCGGCCTGTGTCAGACAACCAAGTCACGGTCGTCACGGAGGTCGAAACGCCCCGGCAAACCACCGTGCGGGTGAACCCTCCGTGCCGCCACTGCAGCCGCAACTGCAGGACCACCCGTCGTTCTTATGCTCACTGGTCAACTCCGACACCAACCTGTACAGCCCCCGCCTTGTCGGCGGCGTGCGCGTGAATGACAGGGAGGTCCCGGAGGCAATCTTGGCTCTGTGGTCGGAGAAATCCGTCATTAGCCAAGAATTGTACGATGACCTGTGTAAACAGGATCTGCTTCTCCCCGCATTCGCCATGCGAACCCATCGCCTTCTTTCCGCTGAGTCACCTCAGACCCTTCTTAAGGCAATCGGCGTGTGCGCTCTCACAATACAGATTGGACGGAAGCGGGTAGAACACTTCATGAGCGTAGTGCCCCGGCTTCAAACCCCACTCTGCGTGGGGGCAGACCTACTGGTCAGACTCGGCGCCCAATTGGACACAGTTAACCAAATCCTGTGGTCCCGGGCCGACGCCGCGAACCACCCATTGACCTGCGAACCTGAACGCATGACGTCAGGGCAAACCATCCCACAGGCATGTCAGGTCATATGTGAGTTCCGCGTCACGGTCCCGGCTCGAACCGCGAGTGTCCCCATCCGCCTGGTCATCAACCCTGGGCAAACCATACCCGGCAGACAGGCATTCTTCCAGCCACTGCCCCGCTTCTGGGAACTGAACTTGACGATCTGCGGCACTCCGTTCCTTGAACTGGACAATCGTTCAGCCTACATCTTGGTGCAGAACCTGACTTACGCACCCATCCAAGTCCCGACTCGACAACCACTGGGAATGCTAGTCGACAGCTCTTTTCATGACTTTGAACTGACGGTCCCAGTCATGGGAGACCTGCCCGCGTCCCTCGCTCGGGACGACACGTCCAGCGCAACCCTTTTCACGTATCCGACAAAAATGATCACAGTGACACGTCACGAAACCTTCCCCGACGAAGTAGTTCATAGCACGTCACTCAATGACAAGGGCGACCTCGTCGTGTATGCCCTCATGGCCCGGCCCGGGCCTGACGATCCTGGCCCGGAGCACACGCCGCCGCCGCCCGACGAACCCTACCCTGGGTTCGAGTCTGAAGTCGAACAGCAGATCGCGAAAGCGGACGCGCTGACGACTGAAGACGAGAGGGACGAGTTACGAAAGTTGTTCCACCACTTCCTGCCGATCTTTTCCAGGGACGCTCTCGACTGCGGAGTAACCGAACTTCACACGGTCCGCATCCCAACTGATCCAAACGCGCCTCCCACCTTCGTACGTCAGTACAGGATCCCACTAGCCGCGTACGAGTCAATTCAAGAGATCCTGGATCAGCTACTGGAGAAACAGATCATAAGGGAGTGTAACTCTACCTACAACTCGCCTATCTGGCCTGTTTTGAAACCATCCGGTAAGTGGAGATTGACGATCGATTATCGACCACTGAACAAACAGGTACCGCTTTCTCGCTGGCCCATGATCCACCTGGACCAGGAGCTCCCTAAGCGAAAGGGAGCCCGCTTCTTCTCCACGGTGGACGTGGCTAACGGTTTCTGGACCATGAAGGTCGACACAGCAGACCAGTACAAACTGGCCTTCTCTTTCTGTAACCGCCAATACACCTGGAATCGGTGCCCCTTCGGGTATTCAAACAGCCCCGCTGAGTTCAACATCTTTCTCCACAAAGCAATGAGCGATGCCGCCGCCCGCGGGAACCTCATTTACGTGGATGATATCTTGATGCGAAGCCACACCTTCCAGGAACACTTGGCAGAGATCCACCACGTGCTTGACCAACTTGCTGCCGCTGGGGCCAAATTGGCAGTCGCCAAAGGCCAGTGGTGCCGTACCAAAGTCGAGTACGTGGGTCTGACAGTGGGCGCAGAGGGCATCGAACCCCAAGCCGGGAGAATTCGGGCCATCCAAGATATCAAAGCCCCCACCAACCTAACAGAGGTCCAAAGCTTCTTAGGCGTTTGCAACTACTCGCGGCAATTCATCGAAGAGTACGCAGAGGTCGCAAAACCCCTCACGGAGCTCACTCGGAAAGACAACCCCTTTCAGTGGGGAGAACCACAACAGCGGTCTTTCCTCCTGATGAAGGAGAAACTGTGCACTGCACCTTGTCTGGCCTATCCGGATAAAGACAGAGAGTTCTTCTTGGAGGCAGGCTTCTCCTCCCTTTGCCTCAGTGCCGCTCTGGCACAGAAATATGACACTGACAGACGCGTCGTTGCATACGCAAGCCGACCGCTGAACGACGTCGAGGTCAAGTTCTCGGACTGCGAAAAGTCCCTCTTAACCACCGTATGGGCTGTGGAACACTTCCGCAGTTACATCGGGGGCCAAAAGGTGGTCATCGAGACCTGCCACCAACCCGTCACCTTCCTGAACAGCCAACGGCTGAGGGAAGGACGCGTGTCGAACAGTCGCGTTGCATCGTGGATGATGGCATTACAGGGTTACGACATCGAGATCAAGTACGCCCAGAACCACAAGATGGCACTGGGGCAGGGCTTGTCCGAATGTCAACACTGCGAGTGCGAGAGCGAAGCAAGCATGCAACCTCCGCTCGCCCCCACGCCAACGCTTCCATCCGACCACCATTACCACGACGACAATGCCTGCACAGGCCTCCCCAAGGTCTACATTGATGGCTGCGCTTTCCATCACGAGAACCAAGCCCGGGCCGGCGCGGGTGTGGTGTGGGTGAACCACAAGCTGGCCGAACCCGATCACTACCAACTCGGCCCTAAAACCAGTCAGTATGCGGAAGTCGCAGCGGTACTCATTACACTCCAGCAGGCCGCCAGGCAGGCCGTGAGACAGCTGGTAATATGTTCTGACTCCATCTACGCCCGCCACAGCTTTGTCTCACACTTCCCCTCGTGGAAAGCAAAGGGCATGAAAAATGTCCGCAACAAAGAGGTCAAACATTCTGAGCTTTTCTTGGCGTGCGACCGCCTCGTCGCAGAGCAGGGAATGACCGTGTACTGGAAGAAGGTCAAAGGTCATTCCCAAACGTCAGGACCTGACAAGGACGGTAACGACGAAGCCGACCGCCTAGCCAAACTAGGAGCTGAACAGGGCACACCTTGGGAGTTTCAGGACGACTGGCTCCCGATCCCACAGGCCCACGCTGTTAACGCCACCACGCGACAGCAGGCAAGCGGTCAGAAAGACACTCCCACGACCTGTCTCCAGGCCGTGTACCTAGGTCGTCAACCCGACGACACAGACTTGGCTGACATGCAAGAGCGAGATCCAGCCATTCGAGCTATCAAACGGCTCCTCTCAGAGAACAGTCCTGAGGCTGGGTCACCAGCCCCAGACGACACAGAGGAGCTTCGAGCTCTCCGCCACCAACTCCCCTATCTCAGGATGGAGGGAGACCTACTGGTCCACTCAGACTGCGAGCTGGCAGCCGCAAAATGGGTGGTACCCGCCGACCATAGGGGGGTGATGCTGAGTCACGCCCACGACCTCCCCGTCGGAGGACACCGAGGGTACAAAACTACCCTGGAGACGATCCGACAAGTCGCCTATTGGCCACACATGTCCAGCGACGTCAAAGCGTACAGATGCAGCCATTCCCGTCGTGACAGATTTTTTTCATTACTTTGTGCTTGACGATGCGGTGACGTTTTTGAGATGGTTTGAGATGTGAATAATGGCATTCAACCACTAGGGGCCCTCATAGTCCATAATGTGTCTCTCACTGTTGCATCAGTTTCCAGCTGCGGGGTCACAGTCCACGCAAACGTATTTGTTCTTCCGGTTTAGCGCTAGTTATCTGATGTGGCTTACTAACATAGCCCGCTAGTTATGTTATATGGCAGTAAAATGCTACAGAATGACCAAATTGATATAACTTTTAACCATTTCGAGTAACAATGTTTCCATACGGATCACCAGCGTTAGTTTGTTTATAACGTGGCTATATTCATAACGTTTATATCTCAGATGCGTTATATACTGTCTGGTTAACGCCAACCTACAGTATGTGCCCTATCAGAGTTCGTTACGTTATTGTACAGTACACTAAACAAAACAACATGATAGCTGCAGCTGCGTCACTGTTAAGCGTTAAGTTTTAATGATTTGCAACTTGTTTTGTGTTGTAGCCTACAGGATTTGGTTCAAGCATATTGTATGGTGACATTGAATCAGTGTTAGCTTAGCGCTAGCTAGCTAGCAAACACTACGATCTGTGAATAGAATTGGCCTGCAGCCATTTCTAACTACTGTACAGTAGCTAGTTTTTCTCGAATTGATATAACGTTACAGTAGCATGGACCCATCTCGTTATGACAGTGGGGAGATGTTAGCTTTTAGGTTGATATACCTTGATCTTTACTACCTAACATCCGAAAAGCTAGTCACAATACTGTATTAATACCGACTAGTCACCTTTAGCTGACAGCCAAACTTTTCACCCTAAAATAGGAGGATTTACTGTATGAGTAGCCTAGTTTGATTTCTCCCCTGGTATCTATTCATTGTCACTAGCCTATGCATACAGTACATGAACCACCATCATTCAGTCAGTCAATCAATTGATCAACAACTTTATTAATCCAATTCGTTTTGAATAGTTTGTTGATGTAACAAATAGTAACATACAGTACAAGCAGATAGGCCTACAGTACACCAAATAGGTCAAATGTGAAAGAGAATCTATACTGTAAATGTTGGTCTGTAGACTGTAAACTTCTGTGGGCACTGGGCAGGGCTCTGCTAAACACTGCAGTGTATGAGATTAAAAAGTGACTTCTTCTGTTTTCTATGCAGGTATATAACACGTGGGCAAAATGCGGCATCCAACGTCCTCAAAGGAAAACAGAACCACCCACAAAAAGTCAATAAAAGACAGCATCACATTAATAAATCTAATCTGCTACATCCATTTGATTTGTATCACTATGATATCAGGAGATTAACAGGAGAAATTACCAATCACAGCGGGAGAGAGGGTTACAAATAGAGAGACCCGCACAAAAATCAGGAGTGTTGGCAGTTATCAGTCCAATGTGTTGACCTTTGCTTACTTTATATGTAAGTCAGTATGGCCCTCTGGAAAAAAATGTTTCCCACCCCTGATCTAGGTTAATAGACTTTCAGATATCAAGTATCGAAGTAGGTTTTGAGGTGTCTTCAGAATGACCAGCTTACTGTATCGGGTCACTCTTACATGTACATTATAGTGACTACGCTGTTGTATGTTATCTGCCAAATATATTTCCAGGCTGTTAGAGGATTATAGATTATCTAACATCAGCCATTGATAGATATTCCAATGTCTTTAAAGCTCTGTCATTGTTACTTAACCCTTAGTTAATATGGAACAATAAATGAGCTTGAATCGTCACAACTCTTATGACATCTGTATATCAAATGCTTTGTCACAGAAGAAGCTTTCTAAACCCAGAAAAAGTGCCATAAATTCACACACACAGTGCTAAAACATGCATCATCACACCAAGTTCTGTCAAAACGGTCACATTTGTACAATCAAAAGGATCTGTGGGTTGATTTACTGCCCACTACCATCTGATATTGTCAGTGTTCCTGCAAAAAAAAAATCATACACAATTCATTTAAACAGATGGACATTTGCTTGCATAGGAGTTATGAGTGTGCAGTCTGTTTCCTTTGTTTACAACTTAGAACAAAACAAAACATGCAAAGCCACTTTTGCCTGCTCCTTGGTTGACCCATTCAGGAAGCGCTCAAAGTTCATGTTTCCAAGACAACAAGCAACAAGCACCACAGCTGTTTGTTTGCGGAAGCCGAAAAATCCATTGAGCAAATCAGCGCAGCGTATTTAGACCACGTGCATGCACATTGCGACATCAACTGTTGAGTGGTTAATTTACATGGACCTCTTGCCAGCCTCAAGAATGAAATTTGTGGGGGGAAGCAGGACAACTGTTACCTTTCAGAACCGGTTTGACTGCTATTCTAACAGCATACAGTGATCAGCTAATTAGATGCATCACTCACCCCCCCCCTCCCCCCCCCGCACAAAGGGCACGCACACACAGCACAGAATTAGATTTCACTCAATATAGACTTTCCTGATTTGAATCCAATCGAAATCGTTTGGCATCTTCTGAAAGATCACATACGAAAAGTGACCAAATTCACACAGTGCTAAAACATGCATCATCACACCATAGTTCTGTCAAAACGGTCACATTTGTACAATCAAAAGGATCTGTGGGTTGATTTCCTGCCCACTTCAGCAGAACTGAACGTGTGGCCTGGTTTAGTGGTGTTTGCTGACAACGCCACCTAGGTTTTTTTTGGCTAGAGCCTAGGAACTTAATAGACTCAAATATACAATGGAGGTTCGGCACAAGGGAGAGCAGTTTAAAATACCCAAGGACAGAGACAGAAGCAGCTTTTCCCAAATATAAATACCATTTATTGGTTAAAAAGTTTTCAGGGAAAAAAAAAAAAAAAAAAAAGTTCTGTTGTTGCAAAAGCTTCATAGTTCAATGAAAATATTGTATGCTTTAAATCTAAAATTGTTCATGGATTACATTCTAATCTAACAAACCTATCAATTTAAAAGTCAAGCATGTTACCGTGGAAACAATTAAGCTTAGCCCAAAATCACAAATCAGAATGAGGGGGTCCCTGGTATATTTTCTATCTTGTAAGAGGTGCTTGGCTGACGCCAGCCAGGCCGACGTGTCCTCCACGCCCGGGCGGGGTCCGACCAGCCGCCCACAGTACCGCAGCAGCGTTCAGGCGATCCGCTGACCCACAGCGCTCTGGCTCCGTCTCCGCTCCGCTCCGCTCCCTCAGAGCTTTGAGACCATCTTGCCACTCTTTTTGCTTTGGACGACACTGCTTACAGGCAGGCTCTGAAAAACAATGTAGAAACACAAAAATATTCTTCTTTCAGGTGACATAAATTTATGAATGTGACATATCCAAAGCGTCTTATGTTGACTATTTGTGAAGTCCCTCGGCGTGACTATACTGTATGTGAAAAGTAACAAGAGTTCGTCTGTTCCATTGTTAAAAACGACGTGTACATGCAGGGGCGGCTGTGGCTCAGGCGGTAGAGCAGGCTTTGGATAAAAGCCCATTTTACCATTCCACTTTACATGCTGGATATGGGTTTGTCCACTGAGTTATTAATTTGGAGACTGATCAACAGCGTTTCTATTGCCCTAGGGGATTTGATATTTTCGAGAGCTTCGTGGCTATATAGGAAGTGTCTTATTTGTAAAAACCTAAAATAGTCTGTCTGGTTATGTTTAGACAAGTAAAACAACTTGGTTAAGGTGACAGTCCACCAAAAAACAATGCTGATTTATTTGGCTGTAAACAGTTTTGCAGACATTCAGTTAGTTTGACAGTTATTGAGAGTTGATTCTGAGTTCATGTGGAATGTGTGTAATTAGTGCATGGCCCACAACTTCATTCAAATCAACTCTCAATAACTGTCAAACTAAATGAATGCCTGCAAAACGGTTTACAGTTCTCAGATATGTGTCAGATTACAGTATGTGCAAAAGAAATCAGTAGTTTTTTGGCCTTTCCCAGTAACGGCAATGAGGCCAGTAGATATAGTGTGTGTCGGTTCACTGCTCCTCCTCTGCTGTCGGCGGGGACGTGGCTGGCTCTGTCGGCTGCTGCGTGCTGTCTTTCGGCGGCTTGCTCTGGCTTCTCTCCGTCTCTGAGACATCAGAGTGAAATCCTGCTCAATCTGCAGACAAGATATACCTGTTTACATGGGGGCCAAAATTAAAAACAGTTCTGCAGCGCACACGCACTGCTCACGCAGACACTGTGTTCCAGCTGTTAGAATAAGAGCTTATATCCGGCTTCTCCAGCCGGGGGGAATGCATTCAAAATATTAGGTTTGAATCAATCTGGGAACCGAGAGTCTATTTGTATTTGAAAAATAGACTCTGGGACAGCCCTACAATTTTTCCCAGCTTCCTGTACAACAAAAGCACTCTATCTCTAGTTCCACCTCCAATGTGTGTTGAGTGCGTTTCCGTTCACATACTATAACAAAGCCTCACAAATGCACATTTTGTTTCACAGTTATGACTGCACTGAAGTTCGCACTGAAACATTTTGGGAAATGAAAACAAAAAAGAGCTAAATTAATTGGGAGTTATTTTTCTTTTTACGGTAGACTTTTCTTTGTGGGAAGCGAGGGGGGGCGGGGGGCGAGGCCTGAGCGCAGCGCGGCGCGTCCATGGAGATTTTTCTATCAGCGCGTCGGGTTTTGCTGCCTGTGCCTGTAAGATCTGCGTGGTAGGCTATCAGTGGATATCTGCTGTGATTGAGTCCTCACCGTCCTCATCATCGTAAAGTCGCCTTCAAAGCATGATGTTCGATTATAACGAACTAGTTGTGTGGCTTAGCCTTCCCAAATGTTGAGGGTAGTTTTTTAGAATTTAATATATAGAATTGGGAACGTCACATTCAATTTCAAATTGCTGACATGCACTAATTTTAGCTGCCTATAACATTTGCAAAGCTGAGCTTTTCAATAGCTTTGTAAATAGCCTACTGTTCTAGAGAAAGCCTCACGTCTTTTTCTGCCTCCCCTTCCCTTCAGTTTTATCCCAATTTAGAAATGCTTCTTTCTCTACACTTTTGTCTGTCTCTCACAGATCTTTGTTGTCACTCGACACTATTATTTGGTGTTGCTTAGCTGGAAACGATCATATTTTCACGCATGCACACTGTGACGAGAGAGGGACCATGAGTGTAGCCTATAGGCTACTACTGTATGCCCTGTCTGACAGCTTGCCCGCCGGGCGGAGTTGCCTCCTCCCGCTGGGTGAGACAGCTGTCTCGGTATGAACGGGCGTGCAGTGGGGGATGAGAGGAGCGCGAGCCGTGTGAAAACAGACGCGGGCACCAGCATTCAGGCGATCCACTGACCCACAGCGCTCTGGCTCCGTCTCCGCTCCGCCGCCGTCCGCTCCCTCAGAGGCGGCCTTTAAAAAGAGAAAGGCTGGCGAGTACGGGTGTCGAATCCCACAGTAAGAAAACTGCAATACTGTGATTGCAGAATGCAGATGAACGTAACTTGTGGCTTTATTGCAGGAACTCCCGACTAGGCAGACAGTGACACTATATCAAGGTGAGGTACTCACACAGACTGGGACAAGGCTCCAGGGACTGGGACGTGGCTGGCTGTCGGCTGCTGCGTGCTGTCTTTCGGCGGCTTGCTCTGGCTTCTCTCCGTCTCTGAGACATCAGAGTGAAATCCTGCTCAATCTGCAGACAAGATAGAATACCTGTTAACATGGGGGCCAAAATTAAAAACAGTTCTGCAGCGCACACGCACTGCTCACGCAGACACTGTGTTCCAGCTGTTAGAATAAGAGCTTATATCCGGCTTCTCCAGCTGTCGGGGAATGCATTCAAAATATTATGTTTGAATCAATCTGGGAACCGAGAGTCTATTTGTATTTGAAAAATAGACTCTGGGACAGCCCTACCATTTTTCCCAGCTTCCTGTACAGCGTGCCTTCCTGCCACTTCTGGCGCTCTTGGAACTTCTCTCGTACAGCCTGCATCCTTGATGGCAAATAAATTAATAAATGATCATTTCAATTGCATTATCACAAATATACACAGCAATTTAGTCATTTTAACAGTTACTAGTTAAGATATACAGTACAACTTGTGCATTATGAGGAGTGTTACAATTACAGTCGTATTACAAAAGCACTATCTCTAGTTCCACCTCCAATGTGTGTTGAGTGCGTTTCCGTTCACATACAGTACTGTACCTACTAGGGGTACTTGAGCAGCTTGCAGGGGGTACTTGGAATGATTGGGGAATACATTTTACCTCCAAAATGATAAATAAATATATATATATTCCAAGTCATTTCATAAGCCCATTGTTAAAATGTGATGTGTGTGCCGCAACTAGTTCTGCTGGCAAGTGTCAACTGCTACACTGTTCTGCTACTGATAATGGCAAAAAACAACAACTAAAAAGCCCAAACAGCGGCAGTTCAGTGAAACATATATTTTGTATAGATTTACTTGTATGTAATCATCAACACGCATGAGTGAGGGGTACTATTGTCATGGAAAAACAGCTCAAGGGGTACATAAGACAAAAAAGGTTGGGAACCACAGTGCTGTGTACACCATGCAATACACGCTTCTGCAGTGGGTTGCACCAGCTGTGCGTAAGTTGAAACGTAAGCTAGTTTGAACGTAGCAGTTAGTGTGGACTTTACACCCTAACTTAAGACAGAACTTACGTTCAGCTGGTGCAACAGGCTGCAGTGGGCATTAACGTTAGTAAAACGTTAGTCAACCCAGTGCAGTGCTCCGTTCAGGCGTTGGACCGACCAGTGTGTCAAATTAACTTTTATGTCCATCTGCCGCTAGTAAAACTGTCACCCTACAGTCCTCTGTTTACACTCAGTCAACCACACGTGTCGCACCGAATGACAAAACTGCAACAGAAGTCGCCTACCCACGCTCTGTTCAGAGCAAAACACACGTGTCTCAAAGTCCGCTAGCAATTTAATACTCGTGTTGCACCGACCCACCTGGTGTTAATAACTTACTGTCGATAAACCACTACAAAGAGGTTTAATTAGTCAGTCCGATGCTAACGTAGCGTTAGCATGCTAACGTAGTGTTAGCATGTTATCAGCCCAGCCTGTTCAACAGATGGCTAGCGTTACATGTAGGTAACTGTGGCTACCTGTAATGTTGCAAATCAGTTTAACCTGACACATGTTAATCAATAATAAACTTACCTGGCATTTGATCCATCAAGTGAAGAAAAGGGCTTCCCAACTGCTTAATTATGTCCGTCCTATCTCTTAACGCTACTGTAGGCTATAGTATAGGGGGAGAAAAATGGCGACCGAATCGGAAATAAAGTGGGCGTTAGTAGGCGTGACCATGCTGTTTACCCCAATCATACCCCAATATAATTTTGTCTGGAACTTTGCGCTCACTCTGCAGGTAATAATTATGCTCCAAAAGGATTAAATATTACTATTTGAGAGGAAAATAATATTTACTCTGGGAAAAATACCCTCCAGTTTTTCCTGTGTACTAGGCTACTGACGGTGGACTGCTCTGAGAGGCAGGCGAATCACAGGGCGAAGTCAGTCTTTCAGAAAGCTAATCAGACGGTGTGTTTTTGCGCCTCCTGGTGGGTGAAAACAGAAGTGGACTTCCAGGGTGAAAAAAAAATATTCCCACCGCAGCACTGCCGCACGTTGCGCGCAGGACAGTCGCGGGGAAGTGGTCTCAGTTTGGCTGGCTGCATCTGTACGTCCAAGGGTGTCTCGTGTGTAGCCAATTTCAGCCGTCGCACCCGCTGAACCGAGCTCCTCTCCAGAAGAGGGGGGTGAAGTTCCCGTGGTCCCACCTCCAGATCGACTGGGTCGGACCGGTACCGAAGTCATCTCGAGGTAACAAGTACCTCCTTTCGGTCACATGCGCGTTCACAAAATGGGTCGAATGCCTTCCGGCTACTAACGACACCGCAGTCACAACCGCGCTTCTGCTTCTGAACCACGTGTTCAGCCGGTGGGGCCTCCCCCTCTCTATCGACTCCGATAGAGGCACCCACTTCACCGCAGCCGTGACAACATCACTATGCAACCTTCTGGGCATAGAGGTAAAGTTTCACATCTCCCACCACCCCGAATCCTCGGGCCAGGTCGAACGAGCGAACCGCACAGTCGTTCACATACTTAAGAAGTACGTGAGCGAGAGCGGAAGAGACTGGGACGTGAAACTTCCCCTAGTGTTGATGGCCATCAGGGCCACACCGCACCGCGCTACGAGGGTCACTCCTTTCGAGATGATGACAGGACGCGAAATGACTCTTCCGCTACACCTCCTGTACCACCCCGAGGACATCAGTGTCGCAACCGCATACACAGCAACACAGTATGTGACCGACTTGAGGGCCCACCTCAGGTCCACGTTCGCGTGGGCCCAGACAAACTTGGAGGCTAGCGCCAAGGGAGCCAAGGCCTACTACGATAGGAAGGCATCCCAACGCGAGTACGAAGTAGGTGACCAAGTCTTCTATTTCATTTTCGACAAGCCCGTGGGGGTCTCTAAGAAATTCCTCCCCAGCTGGGCAGGACCCTACGAGGTCATGCGAAAACTCTCCCCAGTGGCCTACCAAATCAAAATCGTGCGCTCAAGGCGCCCACCGGTCCTGAAATGGGTGCATGCGAACCAAATCAAGCCCCATCGACCACACCCATCTCCAAGGGGGGGGCCAAGCCCGACCCCGGAGGAGGTGAACACAACTTCATAGGGTAGCCAGGAAGTGCATGCCCACTCACTCCTCAAGCATGCACTAACCACTAACCTAGGTCCTCCAAAACCCTAGCGTTAGTAACCCAGATCCTCTGATTTGTTCCAGGATGAAGCTCTCATGGGTCCTGTGCATTTTCCTCGCACTAAAAGCCAGTCTACCACACGAGGTGGTCGAACCCGGACCACCGACTGGCATAGTCCTACAGGGGGTCCCTGGACTCCTGCTCACCCGCTGCCGCATCTACACCCAGAGAGTGTACGTGCGCTTAGACCCCTGGGACGTGTACCGTAAGCACGGCCCCGCACCCCGACTCACTGAAGGTAGGCCCAGCGCTACCCAGGTCCAAGACACGGTGGATCACGCAAAACAGACCACCGAACACATCCTCGAGCAACTCCAGAAATTCCTGGTGACCGAGAAAGATTTGAGCGGGCACAAACGCCCCAAGCGATTCCTGGGGGGTCTCCTCATGATAGCCGCTGCCGTGGGCTCCCTGTTCTCAGTGGGGGTCTCCGCAACTAACGCAGTCAGCATCAACACGCTGCAACGACATATGTGGCACGGACTAGTTATTTAAATACAAACGTGGCCGAGGTCATTTTTCAGTTTTTTACAGATTATGAAAGTGCAGATTCTAAACTTTCAAATGATGTGTCACACATTGTAATCTGAAAAAAATTGAAGGAGATACGGTCATTTGAATGTTCAAAGTTCAGAAAGGGCAAAGCTGTGAAATTAGCCTCTAAAGTTTGAGCACTTTTTCACACCCTGGCAGCCAGGTAGAGGGGCCGTCACAATGGGTCCTCATTAACATTAACCACCCCCCAAGCTGTCACTCTCTGTCAGTCCCCTGATTCAATGATCTTTTCTCCAAATTCAAGGACCCAACATGGCATAGTTTGAGACATGGATCAGGGTTAATTACTGTTACAACAATAATAATTTTTATGATGACAACTAGCAGAAGCTCGTCTTAAGTGACCATGACGTCATTTATTTGATTATTGCATGTATACAATTTAAGACTTTTTCAACCTTTTTAATACCACTTTAATGTCAGTTTAAAATTAAATGTGAAAAGAAAAGACGAAAATATTCTCATCCTAAAAGGTATTAATTAGAACAATAATTCTCATAACATCCAGCCAGAACTAAAAATTGACTGTTGCAAACCAAACCAATAGTAGTAGTACTGTTAGTATTATCTATATTATCATAATAATTCTCATAACATCCAGCCAGAAATAAAAATGGGACACATAGGACACGACCAGGTCCAACACCATAGGAGACATCAGGAGACGTCAATCTTAGCTATGTCACAGGTTTGTACTTTGAATCCCCGGGCCACAAAACACAGACACAAGAGGCAGGTAGCTTTTCAGGTATAGATTTATTACAAAAGGCTAGTATAAAAAGGTGTACAGGTGAAGTAAAAAGGAAAAAAAAAAAATCCACTGAGCAGCTGAGTGGTTTCTCCGCTCAGCCACAGTCCAGGGGCTCGAAACCAGGCCGTCTGGAATAAGGCAATGTAAAAAAAAGATACCATAAGTACAACCTATAGTAATGCTGATCTAAGTTTAAACTGATGCTGCTGGCTTGGAGAAGCACGCTCAACAGATCAGGATTAAGTTTAGATAGATCTGGGGCACGGAAAGAGAAAGCCATGTCCGTCTATATGCGCAGAGGGGGCGAAACTTCAGGTTGAGGGCATGTGACGTCTTTTGCGTCATCGGAGCAGAATTCTCTGATTTTCTCAAAAAGATACTTCTGTCTGGCCAGGTCCAGTCCAGGCGGGGTCTGCACCGGAAGAACATCATCTTTATCAGCTTCGTTTTCATCACCTTTGGGTGGAAGGACATCAGTGTCACGTAGCAGCTGGAACTCGACTGCTTCTGCCTCACAGTGTTCTCTGACGACAACCACACCAGGTCTCTGAGCGTCGAAGCTGGAACACATTGAAGGAAGACAGTACATTTAGATTATTGCCACGTGTCACTTTCACAAAATACTTGCATTTCAATGTCAGTGTGTGCATGTCAATGTTCCATTCCAACAGAATAGCCAACACAACGAATGATAATTACCTGAAGTGCTGGTAGCTCTTAATGTGTGGGAGCCTTCGGAAGTATTTACTCAGATGCCGTTGCCAGTCGTAGGTTTTGACACGCACTGTGCCATCCTCCAGTCCGACGAGCTGAGGGATGTTTACGTGTGCGATGGGAGAGCTGTCACTAACAACCTTTGCAATGTCTGACAATGTGCCGACTTTGGTCTTCCTGAAGCACTGCTTGACCAGACCAAAACCCCAGTCGGGCCCAAACTTGGTGTGGCCGGCAATCAGAAAGTGAAGGCCCAAGCTCAGGTGAAGTTTGTGGATCGTACGCCAGGCACAGTACCATAGTACATAGTTATTCTTATTTTGTCCAGAACAATTGTCACAATGAAGATCCACGTCGGTTTCTCCGACTCCGTACTCAGAGAAAAAATGATGCACGTAGTTGATCACTGCATTGCTGCCCTTGCTCGATGACATTCCTTCATCAATGAGGTAATTGACCTGCTTTGGCATCCCCTCACAGTGCACGCCAAAAATGCCACACTTACGTGGAGTCAAAAAATACATGGGCCCGGGCTGTTGAGGATCAGAAGGATAGTGCACCTGAGAACAGAAAAAAAACATTAGATACAAATCAACATACTGTGTTTGTGTGTGTGTGTATGGGGGGGGGGGGGGAGTGAGTGAGTTTGTAAACATGTCCACACCTGTTGAGCAAAATCAAAACTGTAGTGCATGGTCAGGGTCCTGCTGGCAGCTTCCGCTGGGCCCAATGACAGCTTCAACTCCTGGCAGGTCTTTTTACAGGCTGCGCTCATCTGTTGGTAGAGTGAACGCTCCTTATCAACAAGTTCCAGATGCTGTAGCTGCTGCTTGACTTTGTCAGATTTTAACTCATCGGGCAGGTTGGCAGATCGAGTCAGCTGAAGGTTGTTCCGCTGACATTGCCAACACAGATCTGTCTTTGGTTTGGTACTTGCAATCTGCGGGAGCAATGCTTTCCACAGCCTTCTGAAGCTGCGCGGCCCAACAACACGTTCGCCTGCAGAATAGACAGAGACAGAATAATTTTTATGAGTATGAGATTGGAGGAGGATTGATTCAAAGGTCATTTATTCCCTGTGATCAGGTTAAATAGAGGTTGAATAGTTAACAAAGTAAACAACTTCTGCACTTACCAAGCTGTTCTACAGCATCTCTGTAGAGACGCCACACAGATGCTTTGGTCACATTAGTCGGCAGCAGCTTTGCACGCAGATCCCGGTGTCCAGGATGCCGACCGGGTAGGGCATGAGCGTGGTCTTCCGCATAGTTGGTTATGAATGTCACGACTCTTTTGATGTCATCAGCATTGAGGAACTGCTTGGTTGTCCGTTGGCGATTCTTCCTCAGACGTGGGACCCCACCATTCTCTTTGTATGACTGGACAATGGACTGTAGCAGTGTTTTGCCGATGCTGAACAAAAAACAAACAGACTTTGTTTCAGACTGTGAACAAGCAAAAAAATAACAAACAGGGACTGTTTCACGCACACACACACACACACACACAAAGAGATGGATACACACTAGCCTCTCAATCAGGTGTTAGATAAGTATAAAGTACACGGTATAATTGAGTGTATATATATATATATATATATATATATATATATATATATATATATATATATATATATAGGCTATATATATAGTGTTAGATGAATAGAAATAGTTTTACTGTGCGTGTGTTTGCTTGGAGGCTATTGACTTTAGCTTTCCACAAAGAACAAAGAACTTGAACAAAGAACATGTATATATATATATATATATATATATATATATATATATAGTGTTAGATGAATAGAAATAGTTTTACAGTGTGTGTGTTTGCTTGGAGGCTATTGACTTTAGCTTTCCACAAAGAACAAAGAACTTTGCTAAGAAGTGACTGATTCCCTTTGGATTTCCCGCCACGGGGGCGAAGTATCCGCCATTTTGCCTTTGTGCTGATTGTGTTCTACAGGCCAAAATGGCGACAACACTGACGTCAAGAGCAACATTTTTGTCTACTCTTGCTTGCATCACTCTTTGAGAAAGAGACGTGTTGTAGGCTACTCTAGCATAATAAACACAGCCTGCCCTGCACATAGATAGATAGGCCTATTGAATAGAATGTAAATAAATAAATAGAAACAGTATCGGCAGGACAAATTATAAAACTTACCCCAGAACAAAGCAAAAAGTACTCCTGCACACTGGAGTCCCGTGAAGCGTGTAGGTTATCCGGTGTAACTTGCGTTTGGTGGCGATTCGCTTTGTGGCCCGGGTCATTTCGGAATCATCCATGCTAGTCAGCAATGTTCCCATAACATACAGGTCTTTTTCATTCGTTTCCAAGGAGGCTGTGGTCATTCTATTATGGTAGATAAAGTCCTCTGGCAGTCGCTTTGTGCACGACGCATTTTCGGTCAGATTCTCCTTTTTTCTCAGCTGGCACTCACAGGTAAAGTCTCTTATTTTGACCATCTCTTTGTCATAGTCTGTGTCGACCGATACAGCCTCAACTGATCTTAAAACATCTTCGATGCTTTCAGTCACAGTGCCATCCTCCTCTGCTTCGTCACTCGTCATGTTAAGATCCATTTCCGACAACTCCACAAACGATTCATCCTCGTCATCTTCAGATTCCGAATCGGACTTATGCATAGGGCATGGTGTGTGCATGTAATCCAGAATGAATGAATTCATCAGCGCTCCATTGTCGATTTCTCTGCCGCGTTGTGTGAGTTTATTGATGGCGTCTGCAACTCGCTGTGCGTCTGCTGCCTGTTGATCCATCTCGCAGTGAGAGAGAGAGAGAGAGTGTGTGAGCGAGATAGACACGCTGGTTTTGTTTTGGTGGGGGAGGATAGGTCGAAACTCCACACAATAGAGGGCCATCAGCCAATCAGCGAGCCTCATGCAAATCGATAGCAGCCTCCTCAGCTCTGACTTTAATCCCCTGAAAACGACCACTTTTAATTCTTAAAGTACAACTATTTACCGATCCTTTAAGGGCTAAATTTTATATTGACTGTGTTCTTCAACATCTATATTTACTTAATAGGAAAAAAAACGGAAAACACAGAATTTCGGAAAATAAAGTTTGAACTCATTTTTGCGCGACTTGATGGCTGCGCGATCGTACTGCTTTTCCCAGACCGCGCCACATATGAGTGAACTAGAGGGTGAAATGCCAGAGATCCGAGAGAGCCTCATTCTCCAACAAAAACTAGCACAGGACCTCAGTAAAACCCTTCAGGGCACTGTAGTTGCTGTGAACCTCCATTCTGTCCTCATTAACCGCACTGCCTACGCCCTGCAGACTCTAACCGACGTAGTCCGAGAGGACATGACCTTGGTGCGCGCGACCAGAGACTTGATGCAAGACCTTACCCGGGAGATAGCCTCCTCAGTCACCAGTCTGAGCGGGGGTAACATTCCCCCCTACCTGGTCTCCCTATCTCTGGTTGAACAAATCTTAAAATCCGCCACGACCACCGTGGTCCAATCCTCTCAGGTACACTTGGCATATAGTCTTGGCAGTGCTATCCCAATCTTCGTAGACCCCCAGCGTCTAGAAATAGGATTCCTTATCAACCTACCAATCATTGAACAACAAAACATATACAGGTTGAAAACAGTGTTGAATGTTGGTTTCTGGAAGGGCGACACCCACGTGCACCTTGAGACACCAACCTTCATCGCGTACCACCCAGAGGACCCCTCGCTCACTCTCGTACCCAACCTAAACATGTGTGTCAAAACAAAGGACATCCATTGGGTTTGCCCAGGCAATCCCCTCATCAGAGATGTCACCAAGTATCTCTGCGGCCTGAGAGCCGGATCCACTGAGCAAAAATGCAAAGGCAGCATGTCCATTAAGGACGAGGGAATGGGTACCAGAGTAGAGCAAGCCGGTGACCGATGGCTCCTGAGCACACCTGCCACCGAAGCCCTAATGTCACATGAGCGCCATGACACAGTCACTAAACTGAGCCTGCCGAATCAGACCATGTTCCTCACAGTTCCCCAGGGAGCCACAGTACATATCGATGACACTGTCCTCCATTATCTCAACCCCGACAGACATGACGTGGACATTGAGATAATGGACGCATTCCAAGGTCACAATCTCACGATTGGGGACACCCTTCAACAGCAACTCCTGGCTGAAGGGACCAAGCGAGTCCAGTTCAGCGTCAAGCCGACGGGACTCACTACCACATTTGCCCAACACGCAAGCCGCCCATCGCAGTACCAAGAGCACCCCATCAGTCTGATCGCTATTGGCCTCCTCCTTAGTGGCTGGGTCATCACCGCGTTTCTCGCATACATAATGTACAAATACATCCAGAAGCTGCAAGCTAAGCTAGAGTCCTACACTGCCGCAACACCACGCTTCGCCCTCCTACCAGGAGAAGGTACCTTAGCTAGCCCACAGCGTCATTAGAAACCCCACTACCTCACACTCCTTCTCTCCCTTCCCCTTTATGCAAATTGTGTAAAAACGAAGAGCTAAGTGACCAAGATAGAGAACCAGGCCCTGCCTAGAAAACTTGAAGTATGACAATCTGAATGTATTGCTTCGTGTGATGTAGACTAGTATGACAATCTGAATGTATTGTTTGTGTGACATAGTATAGGATGACAATCTGAATGTATTGTTTGTGTGATATAGAATGATAGAATAGCTTGAGAAAAGTCCTGCCCGGACACAGGTGATCTGCCCGGACTTGAGCCCACATAGGACCACATAGCGTAGGACCTAACGAACTTGCTCCTTTCAGCCTCACGGACTAGGCAACCAATGGGTCGCCACCCGCAGGCCGCATGGCCCTGGATATGCTTTAAAGACTGTGCCAGAACACACCCTTTCAACCATCGGGGGGATGTTGGGCCAGACATATTGAAGGAACATTGATATTGAATGAGTATTGATATTGATTTAACATTGATATTGAATTAACAGTGATATGGAATGAAAGACATGTTGAACGAACACTGACATTGAATGAAAGACATGTTGTTTGAATACTGGCTGGTATGTGGAGACAGTGGGAGCACACAACCCCCACATACCTGGCCATTTGGGCCAATTTGAATACCACACCCGTGATAAAAACCACAGGGGACCGAGCCGATTCCTTTTGTCCCACAGCAGCGAGATAAGGTGAACCAATCGGTGTGCCTAAACCACAGCAAAGACACGCCCTGCACCCCAAAACATATACAGGTTTGAAGCCTGAAAACTTCAGTTCTAAGTGACAAATCGTCGCGACAGGACGTGCGTTTGTAGCTCGAGACAAACCGCCCTTCCCCCCTGCTCGAACCCGAGCAGCAAAGGCCGCAACCAGGCCTGACGACCTCCACATCAGAGCTAAGCTAGCTTTGATATCCTGAAACCGACCCGCATCGCCTAGACCAGGCGAGTGCCCTCAACCCGAAGAAGCGAGCTGTGAGATTCCCCCTTTCCTCCACTGAGACGACAGCAGATGCAAGAACCCAGCGTGGCCAGCTGAGTCCGACTGCCTATTCTCAAACCCCCGCTCCTTCCTCCGCTTCTTCCTCTCCGGGACAGCGGACGCCCGCTACACGAGCACCCCTCCTCCCCGCTGGAGAAACCTTGCGAGACCGACCGTAACAGACCACTGCCTCCGCGTTTGCAGAGCGGAGCGAACAAGCCAAGTAAGACTGAATTGATCACTCAAGTCCGGGCTTAGAATTGTTTAGAGTTAGATGATATATATCTATAGATATACATGATTGACTGATATGATACTGTAAATGAATCTGTGACTGTTTATGTCTGACTGTGACTGTGTTTTATACATGCATTACTGAATCCGAGTGTTTAGACGCTAGCCATTTACTCCTTCACCGATCCACGGAGTGGATCTAGTATAGCCAAACGAGCCGAGAGGAACTTGTTTCGCCAATTCAAAGTCGGTTAACTAACCGTGGCGAAGTAAGAGCCTCGCGGCCCTGTTTTCATCTAGACGGTGTTATTTCTCCCTCACGGGCACGTGCGTAAGCGCGTGAACGGACCTTTCCTCTATAAATACTCACACACATAGCTACTAGTCGGCTAACCGCCATTTTGTGCCGAGAACACACTCCCTTAGTCCCCATTTTGGGCCGATCGCCATTTTGGCCCGAGAACACACTCCCTTAGTCTCCATTTTGGGCCGATCGCCATTTTGGCCCGAGAGCACACTCCCTTATCCTCCATTTTGTGTCTAGTCGGTCCTTCCGGGTCGGCCATTTTGAGGAGAGACCACTCACCCACACACACACACACACACACACACACACACTCTGCCTCCCTCTAGTGTTCATCCGGTGCTTTACACTTTCGATGCAGATAAATATCCCTACCTCACACTTATCGACCATGCATTGAAATGTTTAGAATATAACTTAGTTATAACTTGAATTCATTGACTGTATTGCCAATCCCTCTCTTTTATTTTATATATAATAAATATTGTCAACTTTTATTAGAATTCAACTGTTTCAGAGTGACTTTGTGAGAATTGTGGTGAACTATTGTCTAAGGTGTAGGAACTCTCCCATTTCAGATTAGACTAAAGGTGATTCAGATTAGGTCCTGCAACACTGCAGGTGGTGCCCCTAGGTTAATCCTTATCCAGGATTACATAATTAATATTTTAATAATTTTATGAAATATTAATAATTTTCAGATTATTAATATTTTATTTTACCTAGCTAAATTCACCCAAATAACGAGCACAACATCACCATTGGCTGATAAAGCTGTATGATTCTGATTGACAGATTCATCAGCCAATCAGGTGTGTATGCTTTCAGCCAATCATATGGCTCCTTACATTTTCTCCACACTCGACAACAGCTACAGAGCTAGATTACACTATGAAGAAGACATCAAACTCCAGTAGGTGGCGGTAATGCACATACATATGTTTGCCAACCGCCATAAAACTCCAAAAAAGAAGAAGAAGAAGAAGCTACAGAGCTAGTGGCTACATCCCTGAGATGGGATGTTAGTGTCAACTCACTTTCAAACGGCATCCTGGACAATTTATCGGTCTTATCAGCCTCGAGACCGACGGGAAGGATTATGGACGAATTACTAGATGTTACTGTGGCATGTTTGGTCGTGTTTTGGCTTGCGATGGCTGCGGGGAGCGGGGAGTAGAGACGTTACCTTGAGCCAGACTGTATAGCTACAAGTCTATGCATTGGGCTAGTAGAACATTTGTCCTGCCTGCCCTGGACTGTTGGTTTTTATCAAGCTCTGCTTGAACACTTTCCCCACCCGATCGCTAGATTTACGGTGGTTCCATACCTGCTACACCAGCTAATGGAGCAGCTACACCGGGCTCCCGTTCCAGGCTACAGCACAGCCCTTCCCATTCGCTCACTCCCAGTCCCCAAACCTGGCCATTTCTGAACACTTTATCTGTTACTGCAGTCAAACAATGTTCCATAAGCACGATGGTAGTAACGTTAGGCATATTTACAACTGTTCCATTATCCACACAAGACTGTTATGTTAGCGGAGCTTCTGGGTGGTAAATGCTCTATATTAGCTAGCCGCATTAGCAAGTAAGCTAACGTTATCTAGTTAATTATAGATCACAGCCCACACAAGCCAACGCTAATGTATTTACAGCTATTTCATTAATCCACTCTGGACGAATTAGCGGGTGTCATTGTGGCATGTTTGGTAGTGTTTTGGCTGCGGCGAAGTGGTTAGTAACTAACGTTAGCGTGAATGAGGAGCTATAAACATGGGGCCTGCCTGGGTGGGCTGATGTGAGCTAACGAACGCTAGACCAACCGAACAGGGACAACTGCAGGCAAACAATATGTTCCATAAGCACAGCGTTAGGCATATTTACAAGTTACATTATCCAGACAAGAGGAAACGTTGGCGGAGCTTCTGGGTGATGATGATAAACCCATTAGCTAGCTGTAGCCGCAAGCCAAACCTTATCTAGGCAGCAGCTAGCTAAAATAAGCTATTGTAAGGTCCCTCAGAGTCCATCAACCAAAAACACAGCCCGACTCTAATTTCCCCCCGACATCGGTCACATTGATAACATTAGTTACTAACCACTTCGCCGAAGCCAACACACCACCAAACATGCCACAATGACACCCGCTAATTCGTCAGAGTGGATTCATGAAATAGCTGTAAATACATTAGCGTTGGCTTGTGTGGGCTGTGATCTATAATTAACTAGATAATGTTAGCTTACATGCTAACACGGCTAGCTAATATAGAGCATACCACCCAGAAGCCCCGCTAACATAACATAACCGCTTTGTGTGGATAATGGAACAGTTGTAAATATGCCTAACGTTACTACCATCGTGCTTATGGAACATTGTTTGACTGCAGTAACAGATAAGTGTTCAGAAATGCCCAGGTTTGAGGCTTGGGACTGGGAGTGAGTGAATGGGAAGGGCTGTGCTGTGGTCTTAGCCTGGAATGGGAGCCCGGTGTAGCTGCTCCATTTAGCTGGTGTAGCAGGTATGGAACCACCGTAAATCTAGCGATTGGGTGGGGAAAGTGTTCAAGCAGAGCTTGATAAAAACCAACAGTCCAGGGCAGGCAGGACAAATGTTCTACTAGCCCAATGCATAGACTTGTAGCTATCTCAGTCTAGCTCAAGGTAACGTTAACGCTAGCTACTCCCCGCTCCCCGCAGCCATCGCAAGCCAAAACACGAACAAACATGCCACAGTAACATCCAGTAATTCGTCCATAATCCTTCCATAATGCCGTCTCGAGGCTGATAAGACCGATAAATTGTCCAGAAAAAAGAAAAAAAAACTCTCGTAACGGGACAAGCCCGTCTTTTATTGTCACACGAACACCACAATACATGCATGCGGCCACAACACACTCATGCTGACGGTGGCCGGTGAAAAGTGTCCTCTGCATTTAACCCATCCAGGCATGTCCTTTCCTCCGGGGGGCAGGCCAGGAGCAGTGGTCGCTTTCTCGTACAGCGCCCGGGGACCAACTTCGGATGTTGTCGTCACTGGTCGGATGACGATGACGATCTGATCTTCTGCATGTTTCTAGTGGGGGGGTTATATATGGAGGAACCCCCTGGGGGAGCACGGGGAGAACATGCAAACTCCATGCCGTTTGAAAGTGAGTTGTCCATTAAACACTAACAACCCATCTCAGAATGGGCTGGGATCATTGCTGGGATGTAGCCATTAGCTCTGTAGCTGTTGTAGTCTAGCGCAAATGTAAGGAGCCATATGATTGGCTGAAAGCAAACACACCTGATTGGCTGATGAATCTGTCAATAAGAATCACATTTGATTGACAGCTTTATCAGCCGTTGACCTGCACGTCAGGGGAGTCTCAAAAAGTCACCACAGAAATTTCTCTCACAAATGTAGACAGAGGTTCACAAATGAGAAGCAGTTTGTAATGCACATTGAGCAATTCGCATGATCTGTGAATTTATATTACAAGTGTGCCTCAAAATAATATTTGTGAAGCAGAGCGTGTGCAATTCCGAATTTATATTACAAGTTTGCATAAAAATTATATTTGTGAAGCAGAGCGTGTGCATTTCCGAATTTATATTACAAGTTTGCATAAAAATTATATTTGTGAACCAGAGCGTGTGCATTTGCGAAACAGATTGTGTGCATTAGTGAGTCCGAAATACAACTGCGAACCAGAGAATGTGCATTTGTAAAACAGATCGTGTGCATTAGTGAGTCCGAAATACAACTGCGAAACAAAGCATGTGCATTCGTGAAAAACCCTGCGTTAGTTCAATACTTCTGAGACTGTTCTAAGCCCATAAACATATGCCCTTTAAAACAGAAAACATTTTAACAAATTCCCGCCAAACTTGCTGGGCAAATGAGCATTCCCACAGTACATGTTCAATTGTTTCCACACCATTGCAGTTTGTCCTTGGACACCACTTATTGGCCGTCAAACCATGGTTGTAGAGTGTGTTTCATACAGCAAAACGTTTGTGTAGGGCTAACCAATTAAAATCTTTCAGTCTGTTGTCCAAACCCTTACCCTGAACTCTCCTCCACACCTCCCTAGGTACATGGCCTGAATCCCTGGGATCCAGCTTCTCCAACAATGCAGTATAGAGCCTCCTGTGATCCAGTGCAAGCTGTTTGTCCATACATTCTCTATGCTTTTTCTTACGATTGTCATGAGGTGTGCTGGTGTTTGCTCTGCCTTTTGCCACTGATTGTCCCAAACACCCACCACTGACATTAGGGGAAGAGTAAGCCAGAATCTAAGCAAGTATTGACACTTGTGCATAACTGACGAAACCAAAAGTCTACACATGCATGTATACAACATTACTTTCAGCTTCAGGGCTAAGTTGGGTAAATCCCTCCCTCCCCTTTCAATGGGCTGGTACATTTGGTCCCTTTTCACGTACTCATAACCTCCCCACACAAACATAAATATGGCTTTGTGCAATTTTAGGGCAATTAATGCGGGCATTGGAAAAAACAATGCTAAATGCAACAGAGATGGACGTATGTCTGCTTTTATGGCCAAGATCTTACCACTGATTGACAATCTCCTCAGTCCCCACAGATTAAGCTTTGTTGTGATCTTTGTGAGTCGTGTCTCCCAGTTTGTTATTGCATCATCTTCATTACCATAGGAGATTCCTAGTATGGTTATGGGGCGAGTACAAAGAGCTAAGTCACAAGGGGCCTCCCTTCTATCACTCCATTTTCCCACATACCTCACTTGTGACTTACCCTTGTTGACCTTAGCCCCTGATGCACATGAAAAGGCTTCAATGACAGTCATGGCTTCCTTCAAGCACAAATCATTTTCAAGATACAATACTGTGTCATCTGCAGACAGCGACATGGTCAACGACTCACCCCCCCGGCAGTATTACACCCCTGATGTTTTTGTTTTTCCTTACTGCACATGCCAACACTTCTATGAAAACCACATACAGCAAAGCTGAGCATGGGCACCCCTAGCGGACCTTCCGCTTCAGCCAACCTGGGCTAGAGGGGAAGGGGACAGCCGCAAAGATTTCATGCCGGAGTCGAGCACGAAGATTGAGGGTAAATAAGGGACTTACTAGACTAGGCATTAAAGGGATAGTGCGGCTTATTGGACATAATGTTTTATGAACTCCATACCAGCTGTAGAGTGTCTGGGGAGCTGACTTGCTGATCCATGATTCCCGTGGGCGGAGCTCTAGCTTGATCTGAGTGGAGAAAAACGAGTCCCGGAGGACACTCTGGTCACGGAGTTATCAAGTTTTACTCCTAAAGAAAGCATGCATGTGTTATGACATCTCATTTCAACAATAAAATCTTGCTGTTGATCAGACTGCGCTATTTATTGGCACTACTTTCTGGCTCCGCACTGCATCCGCGGTGGTCACTATAACGCTGTGTACAGGTGTTTCAGAAACAGCGCGCTCTGTAAACAGGCTACTAAAGCATACTAAACATGTCCGACTATGAAAGCGATGAAGATATGCCATTTACGCCAGATTTGAGAGGATGTCTTTATGAACCTGAATACACAGATGAGGAACTTCATCACATCGACCTGGAATGGGCAGAGAGAGAGGGGAGAGAGAAAGAGGTGGAGCAAGAAGACGCAGATCAACAGAGTTGGAGAGCTACTGCTGCCGAGTAGCCTAGCCTATATTAGGCTATGTATTTTTTATTTATTTTTTAACTGACAACATTGTTAGATTTAGGTACTATAGTCTCTCGTGGGATTTGGTGCAGCAGGGCTCTTCAGTACATGTGTTTTCCTCTGCTCTGTACGTGGAGGTAAATAATCATTTTATAGGTGAAATGAGCACCGCACACTCAATTATTTTATCCTCGCTGGATTTGTGCAACCGCGGCAGTTACTAACTTGGGCTATGTATTTATTTAGGTCGGTGTTTCAGACACAGCACGCTCTGTATGTCTGTAAACAGGTGTTTCAGACACAGCACGCTCTGTATGTCTGTAAACAGGTGTTTCAGACACAGCACGCTCTGTATGTCTGTAAACAAGTAGACAAAATGGTACGCACTTTTTTCATTATCCAGGCTGTGTGCGCAGGCGTGGACCAGGACAGTCGCTTGTTGTGGTAGCTCGCTCGTTTTTCGTGCTCTTTGTACTTATATTATTATGATCGCTCTTTTTCTGACACTTAATGTGTGTATATATTGTGTAAATAGTGCATCCGTTGGTAACCATGTGGTTCAGAGGAATTTTTATCGTATTTCTGATCGGTTTACTCTTGGAATGTATCTCATGGGCGCATCAGCTGGCGCCAACACATGGGGCCATTGTGTACAGCAGGGAACAGCTGTTGGAGCTCCGCTCGCCAGCTGGCGAGACGGTCCCCGCGCCGCCGATCCCGGAGGAATTAATAAGAAACGCACGACGAGGAAGAAGAGGGAGAGGCAGGAGAGCGAGACAGAGGAAAAACGAAGCCAGGAGAGAACGGAGAAGATTCAAACCAAGTCTCCCCTCGCTGATTATGGGCAATGTTAGATTGATAGCAAATAAGATGGAGGCACTAACAGGACTGGCAAAGACACAGAGGGAATTTCGTGAGTGCAGCATAATGTGTTTCACGGAATCCTGGCTAAATAAAGATATTCCGGACCATAACGCATCAATTGATGGCTTCCATCAATTGATGCGTTATGGTCCGGAATATCTTTATATTATCTCACAGTACGTGAGCTGTAGCACTAGGGGCGACAGAACAATAGATTTGATGTACGCGAACGTGAAGGATGCCTACTCCTCGTCACCCCTCCCCCCGCTTGGCCGCTCTGATCACAATCTGGTCTACCTCAAATCCAGCTATACTCCGATGGTAAAAAAAAACTGCCTGTGACCTCCAGGACAGTGAGGGTATGGTCAGAGGAAGGAACGGAGGCTCTTAGAGCCTGTTTTGAGGTGACAGACTGGCAGGCACTCTGTGACCCACATGGCGAGGATATTGATGGGATCACAGAGTGCATTACTGACTACATTAACTTCTGTGTGGATTGCAACATACCCACAAAGGAAATAAAATGTTACCCTAACAACAAGCTGTGGGTAACTAAAGACATAAAGGCCACCCTGAACGCCAAGAAAAGAGCATTTAGGTCGGGGGATACAGATAGGATCAGAGCCATCCAGGGGGAGCTGAAAGTGAGCATCAGAGTGGCAAAGGAGGGCTACAGGTCGAAGCTAGAGGCGAAGCTCCAGGAGAACAATATGAGAGAGGTGTGGAGGGGTGTGAAAGCGATCACAGGCTTCAATTGTGCTGGGGGCGGGGGGGTGGGGGGGGGGGGGGTTGATTGGGCGAATGAATTGAATCTGTTCTTCAATAGATTTGATACAGCTGGCCCGGGGGGCCCCTCCCCCGACTCTCCTGACTGCAGCATACAAACAGCAGCCCCCACCACACGGCTCCCCCCCCCCCCTCCCTCTGGCTCTGGCTGATGGCCCTCCAGATGAGGCTACACCCCCCTCCCTCCCCCAAAGGGCTTCAGAGCTGATGATGCCACCCCCCCCCCCCCCCCCCCACCAACCCACCCACCCACACTGACCATCACAGCGGACCAGGTGAGGAATCAGCTCGCTACACACGAGGAAAGCAGCTGGCCCGGATGGCGTCAGCCCCATGGTGCTCAAAGCCTGTGCCCCCCAGCTGTGTGATGTCCTACAGCTGATCTTCAACAAGAGCCTGAGTCTCCAAAGGGTCCCCGTGATGTGGAAAATGTCCTGTATCGTTCCTGTACCTAAAAAGCCAAGACCCAGTAGCTCCAACGACTACAGGCTGGTAGCTTTGAAGTCCCACATCATGAAGACCCTGGAGAAACTCGTCCTGGAGCAGCTCAGGCCTATGGTCAAACCATCCCTTGACCCCCTCCAGTTCGCCTACCAGCCCCGACTGGGATTGGAGGACGCTGTCATCTACCTGACCAACCGCGCCTACGCCAACCTTGACAACCTGGCCAGCACTGTGAGAGTCATGTTCTTCGACTTCTCCAGTGCTTTCAACACCATCAGGCCGGCTCTACTGGGTGAGAAGCTGACGGCGATGCGGGTCGATGAGTATCGGGATGTGGTGGCCAACTTTGTCACATGGTGTGAGCAGAACCACCTGCAGCTCAACGTGTCAAAGACAAAGAAGCTGGTGGTGGACCTGAGGAGGGTCAAGGCTCCGGTGACCCCTGTTTCAATCCACGGGGTCAGTGTCGACATAGTGGAGGATAGAGGGACAAAAAACCAGCACTCAAAATAAATCCTTTTGGGTTGTTTTAATACCTTCAAGCAGCAGTGACAATGGACGTTTCGGCGTAAGCCTTCCTCAGCATTGTGCTGACAGAAGACGGACATGACGTATAAATAGTGTCAAACCGGAAGTACAATCAATAACATTATCAAGTACTGGAAATATCTCACACCATAAAATATCAAAGACTATAATATCAAAAACATCAGAGAATATCAAAAAAGATGTACAATTTTAAACAGTACACTTGTATATAAGTCTGTATATATTACACAGCAGGAATGCATTAATGTTTTACATACGAGAAGAATGAGGCTGGATGGCCACACTTGTGTTATATAAGCACAGATGGAAAGTCAACATATTAGAATAACAAAAATCAGTAAGAAAATATTAAAATAGAATTAGAAAAATACATAATAAAATGCATATAAGTGAATGCATTGGATAGAGATACTGCAGGTCCACACATGACGCTCCCACACTGCATTACAGTGCAAGAGCATCATGCGTGAACCCACAGCACATCCACCCAATGCACTCCCTAAAGAAAACAACCTAGCAAAAGTTCTTCATTCAAGCCCTTGGGGTGTTCTGTCTGTAAGGTATGTATCCAAAATGCCTCTCTTTGTAACAGGGCCTTGTCTCTGTCACCCCCCCTCTTCAGTGGACTGACCTGTTCTATACCCTGGAACCTGAGGGAACACACGTCGTGACCAAACTCATTAAAATGCCTGGCGACAGAGGATTTTATATCTCTGTTTCTAATGCTACTCTTGTGTTCTGAAATGCGGGTTTTCAACTCTCTGATAGTTTTTCCAATGTATACTAGCCCACATGGACACTTCAATAGATACACAACAAATTTGGTTTTACACGAAATCCTACTCTTAATTGAGTACTTTCTTCCAGAGTGAGGATGGAAGAATGTCTCTCCTCTGACCATAGCATTGCATTGAATACAGTTAAAGCAAGGAAAATTACCATTCTGTACATCAGACAAAAAATGGGAGGGGCCAGGGGGGCGTGTGTAGCAGTCAGCTCTGACGACCATATCTCGTACATTTCTAGCCCGTTTTTGAGCAAACAAGGGAGGCTCGCGAAATAAATGGCCCACTTGGGGGTCACTTTGCAAGATGTTCCAGTGACTTAAAACACATTTTTTTATTTCCTGAGAAGCAGGTGAAAAAGTAGCAGCACACACTATTCTAGACCCTCGGGCAGGGGCGGACTTCGGGACCAACAGGTCCTCACGTTTCAAACCCCTAACTCTCTGTAGGCTGTTCTCAAGGATTGTGTTGTTAAAACCTTTTGCCCTAAACCTTGTACATAGTTCAGCAGCCTGCTCTTCAAACATGTGGTCAGAGCTGCAAATCCTCCTAATCCTCAAAAGTTGACTGTATGGCAAACCTCTTTTGAGGCTGGGGGGATGATAGCTAGAGTAGTCCAAAAAACTATTCCTGTCTGTCTGTTTTCTATACACCTTTGTCAGTAGTTGTTCAGATTTGTTTACAGAAACATCAAGGAAGGAGACAGTGTCTTCACTGTATTCTAGTGAGAATTTAATAGATGGTAGTCTGGAATTAATATAAATATTGAACTCCTCTAGTTGAGAGTGTGTCCCAGAAAACAGAAAAAATACATCATCAATATATCTGAACCAACACTTCAAAAAAATGGAGAAGGGGTTGTTATTATAAACAAAGTCTTCTTCAAACTTTCCCATAAAGAGGTTTGCATAATTAGGGGAGCATGGACTACCCATAGAAACCCCCTGACATTGAAGATAGTGAGCATTCTCAAATTTAAAATAATTGCTATTAAGGATCAAGCTTGATAAATTAACCAAAAAGTCAGTCGGGGGCTGAAGCGTCGATCTTCTATTCAAAAAATGTGTTAGAGCTTGCAAGCCCTCCACATGAGGAACATTAGTGTAGAGACTGTTGACATCCATGGTACATAAAAATACATTCTCATCAGTGAGCTGTACAGCACCTAGCCTATTCAAAAAGTCAGTGGTGTCTTTTAAATAAGAAGGAAGATCAGATACCAACACTTTAATGTGTCTGTCAAGATATTGAGAAATAGGCTCAGTAAGAGACTGTGTGCCAGCCACAATAGGCCTACCAGGCACTGGCTCAACACAGCTCTTATGGATTTTAGGTAAAGTATAGAACACAGGTCGCACAGGGTGCTTCTGTAACAAGAATTTGAATTTGTTCTGGCTGATAAGCGAATTAGCAAGGGCTGTACTGAGAAAATGCTCAACATTCTGAAAAAATTTAAGTGTGGGGTCACCCATTAGGGGAGTATAAAAATCGGCATTACCAAGTTGTCTCAAGATCTCTCTTGTGTAAGCTTCTTTATTCTGGATGACAACAGCGCCCCCTTTGTCGGCATGTTTTATAACAATAGTCGAATCAATTGAAAGTGCACGTAATGCTTTCTTTTCTTGCAATTCTATATTAGAATAGAGTCTCATTTTATTCTTGTACAAGAGACAACAGCGAGTTTTGCCAACAATGGTGTGAAATTCTCAACAAATGTTCCTTTGACCTCATGCTCCTTGTCATTAAGCATGTTGACGCTGAACTGTCCACAACCAGAAAAGAGATCATGGATCTGAAGAAAGAGATGACCAACAAGATCGACGTGCAACAGCTCAAAGAGATTGAAACAGCATGTATGACTTTGAAAGACACATATGAGAAGCAGGTCATGGAAGTGAAGCTTAACAAATACCGCAGAGACATCCTTGACTATAAGAACAAACGTGTCTATTCCTGGTTGTCATCAGACGGCTCAGGTTCTTATCAGAGATACCGACGCAGACGAGAAGAACACACAGCCTTCAACGGGCTGTCCACGGATGATTCGGGGAGCGACGGTCCAATGAGGGGTTCCAGACGGGAGCCTTTTTTAGACGTACCCCCACAACGCAGGTACGAGACCAGAATATGGGCCTCAAACGCCGCCCAACCCGGAGGGGAGGCAAGCGGCACCGCCAGCACCAGCAGAGGGAGAGGGAATCGGCGGCAGAGGGGGAAAACGTGATCAACTTATCCAGCAGGGCCCTGTCTCCAGAAGAAGCATCCATCCTCTCAAAAGGTTTATCCTTTATTCCCTCTGCTAAAGCTGATTCTTTTAGAACTAGGATTGAAATGTTTAAATTTTTGAGGAACATTAAACTGCGTGCTTTCTTTGATAAGGGAGCCCCCCACTCACCTCCTTGTTTGAATCCTTCACAGACTGTCCCTATATCCACGCCTGAACCAGGCCTGAGGGCTAAAAGTACTTTTGTTCCGCCTGCCCTGAACCCCTCCGTGGCCACCTTTTGCCGACTGGTCGAAGAGGATGTAGCAGCGAAGGTACACTTGTACAAGAATAAAATGAGACTCTATTCTAATATAGAATTGCAAGAAAAGAAAGCATTACGTGCACTTTCAATTGATTCGACTATTGTTATAAAACATGCCGACAAAGGGGGCGCTGTTGTCATCCAGAATAAAGAAGCTTACACAAGAGAGATCTTGAGACAACTTGGTAATACAGATTTTTATACTCCCCTAATGGGTGACCCCACACTTAAATTTTTTCAGAATGTTGAGCATTTTCTCAGTACAGCCCTTGCTAATTCGCTTATCAGCCAGAACAAATTCAAATTCTTGTTACAGAAGCACCCTGTGCGACCTGTGTTCTATACTTTACCTAAAATCCATAAGAGCTGTGTTGAGCCAGTGCCTGGTAGGCCTATTGTGGCTGGCACACAGTCTCTTACTGAGCCTATTTCTCAATATCTTGACAGACACATTAAAGTGTTGGTATCTGATCTTCCTTCTTATTTAAAAGACACCACTGACTTTTTGAATAGGCTAGGTGCTGTACAGCTCACTGATGAGAATGTATTTTTATGTACCATGGATGTCAACAGTCTCTACACTAATGTTCCTCATGTGGAGGGCTTGCAAGCTCTAACACATTTTTTGAATAGAAGATCGACGCTTCAGCCCCCGACTGACTTTTTGGTTAATTTATCAAGCTTGATCCTTAATAGCAATTATTTTAAATTTGAGAATGCTTACTATCTTCAATGTCAGGGGGTTTCTATGGGTAGTCCATGCTCCCCTAATTATGCAAACCTCTTTATGGGAAAGTTTGAAGAAGACTTTGTTTATAATAACAACCCCTTCTCCATTTTTTTGAAGTGTTGGTTCAGATATATTGATGATGTATTTTTTCTGTTTTCTGGGACACACTCTATAGAGGAGTTCAATATTTATATTAATTCCAGACTACCATCTATTAAATTCTCACTAGAATACAGTGAAGACACTGTCTCCTTCCTTGATGTTTCTGTAAACAAATCTGAACAACTACTGACAAAAGTGTATAGAAAACAGACAGACAGGAATAGTTTTTTGGACTACTCTATATCATCCCCCCAGCCTCAAAAGAGGTTTGCCATACAGTCAACTTTTGAGGATTAGGAGGATTTGCAGCTCTGACCACATGTTTGAAGAGCAGGCTGCTGAACTATGTACAAGGTTTATGGCAAAAGGTTTTAACAACACAATCCTTGAGAACAGCCTACAGAGAGTTAGGGGTTTGAAACGTGAGGACCTGTTGGTCCCGAAGTCCGCCCCTGCCCGAGGGTCTAGAATAGTGTGTGCTGCTACTTTTTCACCTGCTTCTCAGGAAATAAAAAAATGTGTTTTAAGTAGGGATGCACCGATATGAAAATTTTGGCCGATGCCGATAACCGATATTAACATTGCTGTTATGGCCGATGACCGATATTTACCGATGTCGATATGATCTGTATAAAACCACATTTTTATGATCATCACATTTTGTACATACTGAAAAACACATGTTAACACTGAATTTGAAAAAGTTATGCATTTCTTTATTTGCAAAGCCTTTGGAAAAGCCCATAAATCATAGATTTACTGCATTATTTCATATCAATGTGAAGAATTTGGCTGATAATGATAACCGATATTAACATTGCAACATCTGACCGATATGACCGATATGTTAAAAAATGACCAACATCGGCCGATACCGATATGATTGCCGATATATCGTGCATCCCTAGTTTTAAGTCACTGGAACATCTTGCAAAGTGACCCCCAAGTGGGCCATTTATTTGGCGAGCCTCCCTTGTTTGCTCAAAAACGGGCTAGAAATGTACGAGATATGATCGTCAGAGCTGACTGCTACACACGCCCCCCTGGCCCCTCCCATTTTTTGTCTGATGTACAGAATGGTAATTTTCCTTGCTTTAACTGTATTCAATGTAATGCTATGGTCAGAGGAGAGACATTCTTCCATCCTCACTCTGGAAGAAAGTACTCAATTAAGAGTAGGATTTCGTGTAAAACTAAATTTGTTGTGTATCTATTGAAGTGTCCATGTGGGCTAGTATACATTGGAAAAATTATCAGAGAGTTGAAAACCCGCATTTCAGAACACAAGAGTAGCATTAGAAACAGAGATATAAAATCCTCTGTCGCCAGGCATTTTAATGAGTTTGGTCACGACGTGTGTTCCCTCAGGTTCCAGGGTATAGAACAGGTCAGTCCACTGAAGAGGGGGGGTGACAGAGACAAGGCCCTGTTACAAAGAGAGGCATTTTGGATACATACCTTACAGACAGAACACCCCAAGGGCTTGAATGAAGAACTTTTGCTAGGTTGTTTTCTTTAGGGAGTGCATTGGGTGGATGTGCTGTGGGTTCACGCATGATGCTCTTGCACTGTAATGCAGTGTGGGAGCGTCATGTGTGGACCTGCATATCTCTATCCAATGCATTCACTTATATGCATTTTATTATGTATTTTTCTAATTCTATTTTAATATTTTCTTACTGATTTTTGTTATTCTAATATGTTGACTTTCCATCTGTGCTTATATAACACAAGTGTGGCCATCCAGCCTCATTCTTCTCGTATGCAAAACATTAATGCATTCCTGCTGTGTAATATATACAGACTTATATACAAGTGTACTGTTTAAAATTGTACATCTTTTTTGATATTCTCTGATGTTTTTGATATTATAGTCTTTGATATTTTATGGTGTGAGACATTTCCAGTACTTGATAATGTTATTGATTGTACTTCCGGTTTGACACTATTTATACGTCATGTCCGTCTTCTGTCAGCACAATGCTGAGGAAGGCTTACGCCGAAACGTCCATTGTCACTGCTGCTTGAAGGTATTAAAACAACCCAAAAGGATTTATTTTGAGTGCTGGTTTTTTGTCCCTCTGTTATTTTTGCGCCTTGCACCGTAACTTTTTGAAACTTTTGAGAGTGCTCACCAGTCGTGACTTTCAGTCACTGACTCTTTGAACAGACATAGTGGAGGATTACAAGTACCTTGGAGTGTACATTGACAATAAACTAGACTGGGCTAAGAACTCTGATGCACTCTACAAGAAGGGGCAAAGCCATCTCTACTTTCTGAGAGGGCTGAGGTCCTTCAACGTCTGCCGGACCATGCTGAGGATGTTCTATGAGTCGGTAGTGGCTAGTGCCTTCCTGTATGCTATTGTGTGCTGGGGAAGCAGGCTGAAGGCAGCGGATGCCAACAGACTCAACAAACTGATCCGTAAGGCCAGGGATATTGTGGGGCTGGATCTGGGCTCTCTGACTGCGGTGTCAGAGAAGAGAACGTTGTCCAGGCTACGCTCCATCATGAGCAATGACTCGCACCCACTCCACGGCGTGCTAGTCAAACACAGGAGTATGTTCAGTGAGAGACTGATTCCACCTAGATGCAATACGGAGAGGCACAGGAAATCATTCCTGCCTGTGGCCATTGGTCTATTTAATGCCTCTCTTAAAAGAGCACCTCGGAGACGCTCAGTCTCCCTGAGACTGAGCCAGACGATAGGTTAACTGTGCCTGGCTGAGCCACGTGTAACGTATAGGGCAAGCCGACTTAATATAAGTCCAGGGTGCAATAATGATAATTGGCACGGAATGTATACTTACTCTACGTATTTTGCTTACTTAGACGCATTTACTACTGTTATTCCATGCTATGTTGTGTTTTGCTTATTTTGCTTAATATCGCATTTACTACTGTTTATTTTATGCTATGTGTGTTCTGTGAGCGAGCTACTGTAACTTGTCCCAATTTCCCCCCGGGGATCATTAAAGTCTTTCTGATTCTGATTCTGATTCTGATTCAGGCTGTAGCAATCAAAACCTTAGTGATACTGTAGCCTATTCCATCATTTCCCTTTCATGGATCATGCCCATAGACAACTCTGGCTTGTTGCAATAGTGTTGAGCTTCGACACAAAGCAAGCAATGATTAAAAAACGTTGCGTATACGATAGATAGATAGATAGATAGATAGATAGATAGATAGATAAGAGTACTTTATTCATCCCTGAGGGGAAATTCTGGCGTTACAGCAGCAGTAGCATCAATGACAGCCACAAGAGCATCAATGACAAGAGCATCAATGACATTAAACAATTAGACAATAAAAAAAGTTACACAAATAAAAAAAGTTACACAACTAAGGTGGGGTGCAGGTGTTTATTTCACTGAAGATTCAAGATTCAAGATTCAAGATCCAAGATTTTTATTGTCACTCCGTAGTACAAGTATCATGCGTGAAATTATTGTGCTGTGAACTCCGTTTACAACATAGTACAAATATAACAGGGCATTTGAGTGCAAAAACAACAAGAGACACAACAAGCAATAAGGCAGTAGAGTGATAAGACAAGTCAGAGACAGTGGCATATTCACTGCACATAGGTGCACATGTCATGTGCATACTTTGGACGTACTTAAACATTTTAAATTCTACGTATTTGACGTACAGGTGCAAATAGCATACCTAATTAAACATACAATTAAACATTAGACATACATAATGGTAGCATCTACAGTGCGGTACAGTACACTACACTACTTGTGTATGTTAAGGAGTCTCGTGGCCTGCGGGAAAAAACTGTCCCTCAAGCGATTTGTGCGTGCTTTTGGGACCCTGTATCTCCTCCCTGAGGGTAACAGGGAGAACAGGCTGTTGTGGGGATGGTTTGTGTCTTTGATGATCTTCAGGGACCTCCTGAGGCACCGCTGGTTATATAGTTCCTGCAGTTCTGGCAGCTCACATCCTGTTACGTGCTGGGCCGCGCGCCTCACTCTTCGTAGCGCCTTGCGGTCCATGGTGGTACAGTTCCCGTACCAGGTAGTGAAGCAGCCAGTCAGCAGGCTTTCAATGGTGCCTCTGTAGAAGTCCCTAAGGATTTCTGGCCTTAGCCCAAATTTCTTTAGGCGCCTGAGTCCGTGTAGTCGCTGTTGGGCCTTTTTGACAACAGTGGCGGTGTGACCGGCCCATGTCAGGTCCTGGTGGATGTTGACTCCCAGGTACTTGAAGCTGTCCACCCTTTCCACCACTGTGCCGTTGATGGTGATTGGGGGGTGTGCGCCCCCCCCCCCCTCCTGTAGTCTACAATGATCTCCTTGGTCTTGGAGACGTTCAGAGAGAGGTGGTTGTCCTGGCACCACTGTTCTAGGGCCTTCACCTCCTCTCTGTAGGCCGTCTCCTCGCCCCTGGAGATCAGCCCCACGACTGCTGTGTCGTCTGCAAACTTCATGATGGTGTTAGAGATTTAAGTCGCCACGCAGTCGTGGGTGTAGAGGTCGTACCAGAAGGGGCTGGAGACGCATCCCTTGGGCGCTCCTATGCTGATGGTCAGTGGGGAGGAGGTGAGGTTGCCCACTCTCACCACCTGGCGGCGGTCTGTCAGAAAGTCCAGGATCCAGTCACACATTGCTGTGTTTAGTCCCAGGACCTTGAGCTTGCTTACCAGCCTGGATGGTACTATGGTGTTGAATGCTGAGCTGTAGTCCACGAACAGCATTCTCACATAGGTGTCCTTCCCCTCCAGGTGTGAGAGGGCAGTGTGGAGTACGTGTGCTATTGCATCCGCTGTGCTCCTGTTGGGGCGGTATGCAAATTGTAGCGGATCGTGGTCCGGGGGGAGTGTGGGGCGGATCTGTGATATGTGGGTGGCGGAGAGGGGGAGGAGGGTAGGTGGGGAGGAGAGGAGAGGGGGAGGGGGAGGAGAGGGGGGGGCGAGGTTGGTGGAAGATGTGGTGGGTTGGGGGGTGGGCGCTCTGGCAGAGGGGTCAAACCTGGCGTAGAACGCGTTGAGTTTGTCCGGCAGGGTGGGTGACGCGTCTGGGTTTTGCTGTTGTTTTTCCCCTTTGAAGTCTGTGGCAGCGTGGAGTCCTCTCCACAGGTGTCTGGGGTTGTTGGAGTCCAGTTTCGCCTCCAGCTGCCTGCCGTATTCTCTCCGCGTATCTCGTCTGCTTGTATTGTTCTGGCGTCCCGGACTTGAAGGCGGTGGTCCGGGCGTGAAGTGCAGCCCGGACATCACAGTTGATCCCGGGTTTCTGGTTTGGCATTGTTTTAACTGGTTTTTTTGGGACTATATCCTCGGTGCATTTTTTCATGAAACATGACACCGTTTCAGCATATTCTTCCAGGCCTCCTGTGTTGAATTCCCCCCATATCACTTGGTCGAAACAGTCTCTCAGGATGTCATCTGATTGGTCTGACCAGCGTTGGGTGGTTCGGTAGGCTGGGGGGTGTTGTTTGAGCCTTTGTTTGTGTCTTGGGACAAGCCAGATAGAGGCGTGGTCCGATTTGCCGAATGGGGGGCGGGGTGTTGCTTTGTAGCAGCTACGGATGTTTGTGTAGCACTGATCCAATGTGTTCCCCGTGTGTTGAAATGTATGTTCTGGTGGAGGGTGGGCATTCTTTTTTTCAGGTTTGCTCTGTTAAAGTCCCCTGCCACTATCAGCGCCGTTTCTGGCTGTCTTGCCTTCTGTGCGCTGATCGCGTGGTCCAATTCTCTGAGAGCGTTATTTGTGTCTGCTTGTGGTGGGATATACACAGCTGTGAGGGTGACTGTGGTAAATTCCCTCGGACTGTAGTGAGGTACGCACTGAAGCATGACATACTCCAAGTCTGCTGAGCAATACGTCCCGATATTAGTGTTGTTGGTACTCCAGTTCTTATTAATCATCAAACAAACACAGCCTCCTCTCGTCTTACCTTAACGTTTTGCGTCTCTGTCTCCCCTGTGCACGCTGAATCCAGGTATTGTGATGGCGTGGTCTGCTGTCTCAGGTGAGAGCCAGGTTTCAGTCAGACACATAACGTTGCAGCTCGCTATGTCCTTTTGAAATTGTGCTCGTGCTCTTAGTTCGCACATTTTGTTTTCTAGTGACTGCACGTTAGCCAGAAGAACGCTCGGCAAAGGTGGCCTGTTTGCGCGTCTCTTAGGCGGGTGTTTAATCCTCCTCTCCTCCCTCTTCTCCGTTGCTGTTGTTTGAGTTCAGGGAATTTGGTGAGGTCCGGACCCAACCAGTCCTGGTTGGGGTGATTTCGTGCATTTCTGATGTTTATTAGCCTGTTGTATCTGTACGTGGTGGCGCTGTTGAGAGTCCTGTTGTTGATGTCCTCCATTTTTGGCGCGCAGCGTGAGCAAACAATAGTCCCCGCTGCTGTGCTCTTTTTCCGCAAAAGTGCAAATACGCTACTAGTGCACTATATAAAACACATTGATATATACACTGGATATTTACAAGCGAATAGACACAACGGAATTATAAAAAAAACGAAATTACTCTAAGAAAAAAGCCTACCTCCACGCCCAGGGCAGAGGAAAAGCCATGTAGCCTACTGAAGAGCACTGCAGTGACCAGGATAAGACAGACTACAGTAGGGTACCTAAATCTAACAATGTTGTCAGTTACAAAAATGAAAATAAATACATAGCCTATATTCTCCTGGTAGCTCTCCAACTCTGTTGATCTGCGTATTTTCTCTTCTCTTCTCTTCTCTTCTCTTCTCTTCTCTTCTCTTCTCTTCTCTTCTCTTCATCTTCGCTCCTCTCTCTCTACCCATTCTAGGTCAAGGTCTAGGTCTAGCTCCTCATCTGTGTATTCAGGTTCATAAAGACATCCCCTCGAATCTGGTGTAAACGGTATATATTCATTGCTTTCATAGTCAAGACATGTTTAGTATGTTTTAGTAGCCTGTTTACAGAGCGCGCTGTGTCTGAAACACCTGTACACAGCGGTGACCACCGCGGATGCAGTGCGGAGCCAGTGCCAATAAATAGCGCAGTCTGATCAACAGCAAGACTGCGGTTTTATTGTTGAAATGAGATGTCATAACACATGCATGCTTTCTTTAGGAGTAAAACTTGATAACTCCGTGACCCTAGAATGTCTGTCGGGACTCGTTTTTCTGCACTCAGATCAAGCTAGAGCTCCGCCCACAGGAATCATGGATCAGTTATGTCCAATAATCCGCACTATCCCTTTAAGATTACGTGATCTTTTACTTTGAAGGTAATTGTTATTGTTACTGCACCGCATGAGGGAAACTAGTTAGTTGTTTAGCAGTTACTGACTGCGTCTGATTGTGTTTACAGCTCTTCACATTGAGGACAAGCATGCTGACTGCGAGTGAAAAGGAGATGTGGGGAGGCGTCATACCAGATCTGATGTCGGATGAGGAGGACGGCACTGTAGCTGGAGTTGATGGATGGATTGTGCGGCCACCATCTTTTCGCAGCCACAAGCTCAGTGACTTGTGTGCTGTACTCTGATAGATTTCTCTCCCCAATCTATGGTATTTTGATCAAACATTTCTCCATAGGCCCAGTTTGGACTCAACAGAAGGCGGATACTCCAGAATGGCGGCCCTACATGCTGATATGAAAATATGCAATTACAGAGATGAAGCATATGCATTTGTTAATTCAAATATATCTTTAAATATGTTTTAACTGTTCTGTTCTAGGTCATCGGAGGAGCTGCTAGAGTGTGTGATTAGATAACCTTCTTTCTTTCCTAGGGGACAAGAGGCCATGGAGAGGTTAAATGACCTAACTGCACTAGGTTGTCAGTTAATGGATTCAACAGATGGTTGAATGGTTCTGGCTAGCAGTAAAACTTCTCTTAGACTGTTATCTGAGGATGGTCTATTAACCTTTAATGGATATATGGTCTTGCTCAGTCACGTTTGGAAAACAACATAGGGTTTATGGCCCTTCTCTGGGATAGATGGTTGCAGGAGAATGGGGGGAGCCGCATTCCACGGGATGCCCCAGCAGAAGGAGAGATATGTGGAAGGGAGATCAACACTATGCATTTAACAATCTAAATGAATGATGGTTTTCTCTCATGCTTGACTGTTGTTGCTTATTATTCAATATATATCTTACTGATTGACTGAGTGGTTTTGATATCTGATATGAAATAAAGATTAGACTATACATTCGATGTGCTGACTTTTCCCGCCGAGGAGACAGGATCAGACGCAGCACAGAGCAGAGGAGAGGAACCATGATTTGAATCTCAGACGGCCCGGCTGGGAATGTTGGATGATCAGCAGAATATATATTGGTTATCTTATGAGAATAGAGTGTGTTTAGATCAGTCTGATGTTGTATTTCTGTGTTTTAAATAACTTCAAATTTGTCCCACTTGCTGCACGATAGGAGAGTGCTATACTATTTAGATAAATAATAGCCTATTGTTATTATTGTAACTATAGAATGGAAAATAAAGGTATAGTCAAATTAGTTGATAAGTGGTAATTGATAAGAGTTTCTCATCCGGGTTAAACAGGGTGAGTTTTTCTCTGATTTGTTGAATTTAACTTTTGAAACTATCTCTTCTCTTTTTACACTCATAAGAGTGGTTTTAGACTAAAGAGACAGTAAGTCTGAACTGTAAGATGTTTAAATCCAGTTCAGACTGGGATTAACCCATGATTTAGCTGAATTCGATCCTATCCAGAATATAGTTTAGTGTATCAAGTCTAACAATAACCTTACATAATGTTCTAAACTAGGACTTTAATAGGTAAATAGCTAAATTAGCTGACCCAAATTATAAGAATCAAAATAGGAATTTAAATATATCAAGCTGGTAATATTAGCAAATAAATTGACAGTTGCTTTGGTAGATAGGAAATAAAATGGATGACCAGTATTCAAGTGACGGTTAGTGTGTGACCTCCAGTGGAAGCCAGGTCACAGAGAGGGGGAGAAAAACACGCCTGCCAAATAGGAGTGACAGAAGGGAGAGATCATATGACCAACCAATGACAGCCCAAGCAGTGAAGGATGTCCCCAGATGGAGGAGGAAACCTGCGGGGAGAGACCAGCCCACAAGAAAATGCAGTTTAAAAGTCCACGCAAAATATTAGAAGTGGTCGGTTTTCAGGGGTCTTCTTTTGACCTGCTTCATATCAGCTGTGAGGGAAAGACCACTGCAAATCCACCTCTGAGATCTCTGAATGGGGTAATATAACTTGACCTGTCTTTGTACTTATATGCAAAATTCTCTATATAAAATAATGTTCTAAATATCAGAATTGCTTGTTGTATTGATTTTTCATATATCTGGAATGATTGGACACACTGGAAAGGTATTAACATATGTCACACCTTCTGATTGGAGTGAGCTGTTTTTAATTAGGTTGAACGAGGTACAGAGAAACCCTTTCCATCAATTGGTGACCCCTCGCGATGAGGGAAAAGCAAGCATTCTGATCAAGCATTTCAGGAAAACAGTGGTTTAACAAATCCCGGGAAAAATATCAATAAAGGGTTTACGGATTACCTTTTTCATAAAAATATCTGCATTGGCTATTCTAAATTATTGTTATACTAACTGGATTCCAAAAATGCTGTAATTTATCAATCAAATTTAGGAACCGTACAAAGCTGGTCAGACACGTGTTTTGATATTTTGGAAAGATTTGTAGGCGAGATGTACTTTAAAACATCTGCCAAAGGGACCGAGCGCGTGTGAGAGAAGTGATTAACCTCAAGACCATTGCCCATGAACGAGCGTATGTGAGGGGATAACAGTAATTTCCTCAAGACCATATAGCTCTCGAATGCATGTGAGGGATAATAGTACTTTTCCAAGATCATAGCAAAAATATGTTATTTATACAGAACCGGCGTGTTCTGGAGAAGTCCGCTTTGTACAGAGAGCATTAATGCTCAGGTTTTTTGCATTTTATTGTAATATATCTCTGAAGGTTTTGCTATAATATGAATTGTGAAAAATCAGCTATAGAGAAGATCATAAAAGATTATTTAAAATGGGGAAGAAATAACACAGAATTGTCTAATAATAGTAATATCAATATCCATATTTTGAGTTGAATTTTAGATTCTTCCAATTTATGTTGCTATGTAAATTAGACACAAAGGTTTATGCTAGAAATTTAAACAAAAAGGTGAATTTAATGCAAGATTAGGTCACTTTGGGGTAGTATTCCTTTGTATTATTGTGTTATACTGCTTTATGATCCATAACTTTGCTGTAAGTTTGAGAAGAAGAGAGTGAATGTAAATGATCCTTAGATATAAGGGGAACATTTTCTATATAATATAAAGGGATAAATAGGTTGTATAATTAGTCACACTCCTTGGTTTGTAAAGTGAGTGAAAATGAAACAAAGAAGTTTCAGTGTGCAGGGACGCCTGGCACAGTGAAACGGTAATATGTAAGAGTATAGTATATAAATAGAATCAACAGTATTTTGACGCTTATGAAAAAACTGTTTGTGGAAAAATACACCACAAGTTGATGCGCGCAGCTTCTAACCAAGGGTCCGGGTGCAGCCAAATGGCCGCGGGTGTGATGATGCTGGCACTTTTTGCTGTCTGAGTGGGCTCTGGAATGTGATAGGAGAAGTCTGTCTGTCTGTCTGTTTGGTTGTTTTTTATCTGTGGGTCGCTCGCAGTGCAAACTTCGCATGTCGTTGGGCAGTGTGTGCCCTCAGTCTGGATTTGAGTGTGTGTGTGTTTGCTCATGTGTGGCGCTTCCATGTAGACAGATGATCAGGATCGCATCACACTTTTCGCATTTCTCTGAGTTTTGCCTCTCCTCCGTCCGTCTATGTGTTAACTCTGTAAAGCAGTAGCAGGCAGAATCGATTCACTTGTAGATTGGCTGAGCAGCATCACGTGTGGTGAGATACAGTGTATGCATTGGTCTGTGAGCTTCCTGACAGATAAACCTGTAGTACCGTAAAGGCTAGAAAAGCCTGTGCCGGTTAGAATGAAGATGCTCCGTGAAAATGTAACTATTTAATGATTTGTTGGTTATAGGGCTCAGTCCGGATGGAAAGGCGTCTAGGTCTGGATGTGGACCGCTTGGAAAAACGCTGTGTTTGTTGTTCTTGGGAGGGGGGTTTGAGGCGCTGTGTTGCTTGAGGTGAATGTGTGTGTCTGTATGCCTGTGCTGATAGGAGAATGGAGTAATGTGTGTGTGTATGCGCGAAAAGGGGAGAGCATGTATGTACCGTATGTATGTTTGTGATTGAGTGTGTCTCGCGTTACTTTGGTAATGTACAGTTTGATCCAAGGGGGGCTGCTCGGGTAGTATAGGCTGCAAGGCATTACACCAGGAGGCTGCTCTAGGTGGCTGAACATCTAGGGATAAGTTCATGAATATTTGAGTTGATTTGAGTGTGATAATTACAGACAGATAGGATTTGAGTGGGTTGGTATGTGTGATGAAGTTTGTGGAATGTGGGTTTTTATGTGGATGGTTGGGAATACAATGCTGATAGTATGGGGCGTGAACGTTCATTGTTTCTATGGAGAATGAAAGCATTGATTATAATATTTAGATTGGCGAAATGGTGCTGTGTTTTGTCGGTGTGGCTGTGATATGGGAAGTGATGTCTGTTACTCGTTTGAGGTGTCAATTGATCTAATGATTATTGATAGTTGTTTGATTAATTTAGACCAAAGGGGGGTCCCCATACATTGTGGAATGCATGGTGAATGAATGCATAGAATATAGAATGGACCCAGATGGAGGGTTAAATCTCAGCAAAAAACACACTGACGAAGTGTCAGATATAATGAGTTATGAAAAATAGATTGGACTGGGAAAATACAGCAGTGGGGAACACTGAATACTGTACATTATATAGTAATACGTACTGAATAGAAGGTTTGCAGTGACACATAAAAGAACAATAGTTATATGATGAGTATGTTTAGTTGACAACTTTGCATAAATGAAGGGTTTGTTGATTAACTTGAAAATTCTCTCTGTCGTCCCTATAGAAGAACTAGCTCAGACCCAGGTAAGATACACCATCATTTTTCCGTTTGAGAAAAGCTACACATAGTTAAATTTACACTTAAAGTACGCTGGAGATGTTTTTTAAAAGTATTTATGAATAAGTCAATGCCCTCTAGGACAGACAGTCTTGAGTTTGCGTTTGGAGTATTGTGAACAATGTTGGCCCTCACTGTTTTACCTAGTGGGGTTATGCCATCCCCAAAATTACTCAAGTGAACTGCCAGGGGTCTAGCCCGCCCCTCCCCCACTCACAGCACCTTCTGGGGTTACCCTCCGCCCCATTGTTTATTGCCACAAGTCTACAGGGTCAGTACATTGTCACTCTGTAAGCTGTGAATGTTCACTCAGGAGTCATCTTGTTTATGAGGATTCATTGCAATCAAATTATAAAGTAAACAATTGGATATGTACTCACAGAGTATCTCAAACATTATCTGCCATACAAGCGACTTGTTGTACTAATAAGAATACAAGAAATTATTTTGTTTAAAATACAGGCACATTGTGAAATCTGATGTTTACAGGTACAGTGGTACGTCACCAGAGGACCTTCACACCGGGACAATTCCAATATCGAAGATGTTGGGTTTCATTTTTGCATAGTGGGAACTAAGCAAATAGTCTTATGCACTTATTTGGGTGCAAATTGGGACAAGGGGGCAACCATTATTATGACAAATTTGGAAATGATTAGATGCATTAATGGGGTTAAGTTGTGTTTGTGCTGAGGTTTAATGCTGTCTAAGTGGGTTCCAGGAAAGATATGGGAACAGATATGTTACTGAATGAACTTGTGACCATCAAGGTCAGACTGAATGTTGGTCATTAGAGGTTTATGTTAGATTCAATAAGGAGCCAAGTTGAAGTGGGTAAGTTGAAGAATATGTTTAAAATAACTCAAATCACAGTGCTATAATATGCTATGTTTCAGGAAAAAATGCAATTGGCCGACTGCTGCCATGGGACGAGATCAATGAGTAGGTGGTTTCACACCTCTATTGGAGGTGTGAATAGGGGGATTGATAGATTTCTCTCCCCAATCTATGGTATTTTGATCAAACATTTCTCCATAGGCCCAGTTTGGACTCAACAGAAGGCGGATACTCCAGAATGGCGGCCCTACATGCTGATATGAAAATATGCAATTACAGAGATGAAGCATATGCATTTGTTAATTCAAATATATCTTTAAATATGTTTTAACTGTTCTGTTCTAGGTCATCGGAGGAGCTGCTAGAGTGTGTGATTAGATAACCTTCTTTCTTTCCTAGGGGACAAGAGGCCATGGAGAGGTTAAATGACCTAACTGCACTAGGTTGTCAGTTAATGGATTCAACAGATGGTTGAATGGTTCTGGCTAGCAGTAAAACTTCTCTTAGACTGTTATCTGAGGATGGTCTATTAACCTTTAATGGATATATGGTCTTGCTCAGTCACGTTTGGAAAACAACATAGGGTTTATGGCCCTTCTCTGGGATAGATGGTTGCAGGAGAATGGGGGGAGCCGCATTCCACGGGATGCCCCAGCAGAAGGAGAGATATGTGGAAGGGAGATCAACACTATGCATTTAACAATCTAAATGAATGATGGTTTTCTCTCATGCTTGACTGTTGTTGCTTATTATTCAATATATATCTTACTGATTGAGTGGTTTTGATATCTGATATGAAATAAAGATTAGACTATACATTCGATGTGCTGACTTTTCCTGCCGAGGAGACAGGATCAGACGCAGCACAGAGCAGAGGAGAGGAACCATGATTTGAATCTCAGACGGCCCGGCTGGGAATGTTGGATGATCAGCAGAATATATATTGGTTATCTTATGAGAATAGAGTGTGTTTAGATCAGTCTGATGTTGTATTTCTGTGTTTTAAATAACTTCAAATTTGTCCCACTTGCTGCACGATAGGAGAGTGCTATACTATTTAGATAAATAATAGCCTATTGTTATTATTGTAACTATAGAATGGAAAATAAAGGTATAGTCAAATTAGTTGATAAGTGGTAATTGATAAGAGTTTCTCATCCGGGTTAAACAGGGTGAGTTTTTCTCTGATTTGTTGAATTTAACTTTTGAAACTATCTCTTCTCTTTTTACACTCATAAGAGTGGTTTTAGACTAAAGAGACAGTAAGTCTGAACTGTAAGATGTTTAAATCCAGTTCAGACTGGGATTAACCCATGATTTAGCTGAATTCGATCCTATCCAGAATATAGTTTAGTTTATCAAGTCTAACAATAACCTTACATAATGTTCTAAACTAGGACTTTAATAGGTAAATAGCTAAATTAGCTGACCCAAATTATAAGAATCAAAATAGGAATTTAAATATATCAAGCTGGTAATATTAGCAAATAAATTGACAGTTGCTTTGGTAGATAGGAAATAAAATGGATGACCAGTATTCAAGTGAGGGTTAGTGTGTGACCTCCAGTGGAAGCCAGGTCACAGAGAGGGGGAGAAAAACACGCCTGCCAAATAGGAGTGACAGAAGGGAGAGATCATATGACCAACCAATGACAGCCCAAGCAGTGAAGGATGTCCCCAGATGGAGGAGGAAACCTGCGGGGAGAGACCAGCCCACAAGAAAATGCAGTTTAAAAGTCCACGCAAAATATTAGAAGTGGTCGGTTTTCAGGGGTCTTCTTTTGACCTGCTTCATATCAGCTGTGAGGGAAAGACCACTGCAAATCCACCTCTGAGATCTCTGAATGGGGTAATATAACTTGACCTGTCTTTGTACTTATATGCAAAATTCTCTATATAAAATAATGTTCTAAATATCAGAATTGCTTGTTGTATTGATTTTTCATATATCTGGAATGATTGGACACACTGGAAAGGTATTAACATATGTCACACCTTCTGATTGGAGTGAGCTGTTTTTAATTAGGTTGAACGAGGTACAGAGAAACCCTTTCCATCAACTCCAGGGCAGGCTGGACGCCATTCCTGCCCACCCAGCTTCCCACATGACACGCTGCCCTCCGCGTCTAGGGGGACCATTTTCGGAACAGACTTGCACCCCGAAAAATGGAACCAGAGGCCAAAAAACACTGCGTAGACTGCAGGGTTCCCACTGGTCCTCGAAAGTTTGTGAACTTGAAAAAGAAATCAAGGCCTTAAAAGTTTGTGAAACAGGGTTCCCACTGGTCCTTGAAATCCTTGAAAGTTTGTGGATTTGGGGGGGGAAATCTAGGCTTTAAAAGTTTGTGAAAATAGACCTTGTGTCCTTGAAAACTCTTTGTTGTTGCTTTTTCCCCAGTAAGAGCTGGTGTCTGTAATGAAGAAGCGCATTTGCTGTGTGGATTTGATGTTGAGGAAGGCGTGTTTTTGTTATTTCATATTTTGAGATTGTGCATGCTTTTACAATTTCTTTTTGCAGTGTGCTGTGGTTTAATTAAAGCTTTTCCTCCATATTTCTTGATTTATGTATTTTTCCCCTCTCCCAATACATTGATCTAATTGCAGTGTACAATGTGTATTTAGACACAATTTATTATTATGAAATTAATTTATTATTATTAATAAAAGCAGCATTGTGGGGCGGCGGGCGGGCGGACGGGGGTTGGGGGGGGGGGGGTTACGTGGTGTTAGGACCTGAGCCAATCAGGGCTGATCTATCGAATTGTACCAATGAGTCCACCCACGTGGGGTTAGGACCTGAGCCAATCAGGGCTGACCTATAGAATTGTACCAACCAGTACCAACTGTTGATTCAGTTTCAGCTGTTTGTAGTTGTCATCCAATCATTACCTTCCTATAGCCAGAGACTCTCCAATAGTGTGACTGAGCTGAGCGTTTGATGCCCCATCAAAGGTCTTAAGTGCCCTCTGTCGCCCTTGGGCAAATTTTCACACCTCATGAACGGCCCGGGGGGGATCTGAAAGGGGCTCTATCTGGGTTTATTTGAGACTGGAACAGTTGGGAAAAGTGCCGAATAGTATCTGCATATTGTGCTCTATTTGGTCATATACTGGCCCGCATAGCAGGTATTTCATGCAGTGGTTGTTCAAGGCCCTGTCTCCCCTGGAGAGGCAGCAGCAAGCTCTGCTGCCTAGAAAAAAGCTTACAGCACCTGGTATTCCCAGGCGGTCTCCCATCCAAGTACTAACCAGACCCGACCCTGCTTAGCTTCCGAGATCGGACAAGATCGGGCGTTTTCAGAGTGGTATGGCCATAAGCAATTAAGGCAGCAGCAGGACGGGCTTTTATACACGTTCAGAGGAAGGTTATTATAGTGAACTACAACTCAAACTGGGTGTACTTGGACTGTAAAAGCTAGTGCACTGCAGCAGCTGGCCAGCACTGTTGTTCAAGGCCCTGTCTCCCCTGGAGAGGCAGCAGCAAGCTCAAGAGGAAAAAGCTTACAGCACCTGGTATTCCCAGGCGGTCTCCCATGCAAGTACTAACCAGGCACGACCCTGCTTAGCTTCCGAGATGGGGCGTGTTTTCATAGTGGTACTGCCGTAAGCAATTAAGGCAGCAGCAGGACAGCCTTTTACACATGTTCAGAGGAAGGTTATTATAGTGAACTACAACTCAAACTGGGTGTACTTGGACTGTAAAAGCTAGTGCACTGCAGCAGCTGGCCAGCACTGTTGTTCAAGGCCCTGTCTCCCCTGGAGAGGCAGCAGCAAGCTCTGCTGCCTAGAAAGAGGAAAAAAGCTTACAGCAGCTGGTATTGCCAGGCGGTCTCCCATCCAAATACTGACCAGGCCCGACCCTGCTTAGCTTCCGAGATCGGACGAGATCTGGCATGTTTTTTTTTTAATTGTCTTTTATTATCAAAAAATAGATTTTTACATACATTTTAAAATTCCACTCTTATTTACAATGTTCAAGTTTCAGACATTTAAACAATCTTCTAGCAAAATGCTACACCAAAGCACCTTAGCAAACAAAGAAACAATAAATTGATAGCACCATTCACCAGTTTCTCAGAATAAGATAACCAGTTACTCATACATGCCAACAACTAATGAACTCAAAAACATACAAATCATAAACATTTGCCTTCCCCTCCATTAATTCAAATCAGATGCACAGTGTTCAAATTACCAATGCCATATCAGCTTCCCATGTTCATTCAAAGACATCAACGTGTTGTCCCTCAAAAACACCTCAGCAAACTTAAATGAATCATAAATCCATCTGTAACCCACATCCTTTCTCATGATGTTTTTGAAGATATACCATACCTTCACCACTCTATGCTCATGATGAGCAATGTTTCTCCTCTGCCGGATCGCCCATCTAGCATGGCTTAGAACATACTTACATAGGTTCCCATTTTTAACAGTGCTTTTTTCATACAAACCAAACAGAATCAATTGACTCCAGGGGCCTGTACTACGAATGTTCTATAAGAAGATCCAGGATCTGTCCCTTGATCTGGTTTGTCTAAAACAGATCAGCTCGATTGTAGTTAACTTGTACTATGAACGTCGATTGCCACTCGTTAACTCGAACCAGGTTTTTCTAATCAAGCTCTCAGCTCGTGCACATGAAAATGCCCGTGCACTGGAGCTCGTGCCCGCAAAAGAGGCGTGGTTTTTAACAACTGCCAATCACAGGGCAATATGGACTGCTCCAAAACTCCTACAGCGCCAGACACGCCTATTTCATTGAATGAAACCGCAAATACAAATCTGCGTTGGATATTATTACTGTTCCCGAATGACTGTCTAAAGTGACCACTTTTATCCACACCAGTAATTTCTTTGAAGAGCGGTTTCGTAGGCTATCTACAGCTCTCTATCTACAGTCTTTTGTGGAAGCAATGTGTAATCTATCTCAGTCCAAAATCCGTATGTATAGACCATTTAGGCTCAATGAATAATAATGATCTCATGATGTGTTTAGTCGCACTGATTGAATAATTCCTATAGGCTAATCAATAAAAAAAGAATGATAATAAAATAAAAAAATGCTTCTGAACTGAATCGACACGGTACGTGCGGGCATAGATTTCATTTATAAAAAAATAGCCTATTTTGTGGTCACGTATATTGTCAGCAGAGTCGCATATCTCCATATTTCATATAATGATGCTGGAAATATGAAGTTCAATCACATCATACAGGCCAAAAGCAACACAGTTGCAGCTGCAAAATGCAGGAGTAGCCTAGATATGAATCATCTTAATATGGGATCACCTGTGTGCAGGTGATCCCATATTAAATTGCTTAGATGTAGTAGGCTATTCTAGCATGTAGGCTATGACCATTTCAATTCCAACCCAACGTCAGTCTCAGCTCCGTTGCGCACCGGGCACCGTGCGCTTTGGAGACGTTTATGTAACCTTTGTATGCCGGTTTAGTGATATTTCTCCACTCACTATTCAGCTGCAATCGATCAGCGGGGTCAAACAACGTATCTAGGCTACTTGAGAGCACAAAAATGAATATATAAAAACATATTCCAAAGTGGTAAGTAGGGCTTAATTAAAATAGCCAACAAGTGCAAGGCTTTAGTCCTTGATTAATTCAACATTACAATTCGTGCTCCTTCGATGGGAAACTCATCCAGAAAGGGGTTGGCCATTTTTCCAAACTGCTGATTCGATTGGTTCGTGGGCGGTGTATTTAAGGTCTAATCTTATCCTTGCAACTTAACCTGCTGCGGACCAGGTTAAGTGTGAAGCATAAGTTGCTATGGAAATATGTGTCGGTAAGAAGTTAACTTGCTTTGTAGTATGGCTAAACCAGGTTTAAACCCAAACTTATCAGGATCAACCTAAATCTTGCTTTGTAGTACAGGCCCCAGGAGTCGTCTGGACTCAAAGAAAAACCCAAACATGTAGACAGTAAATTCTTCAGTCTTTCAAAGAAATCACTTAACTTAACACATTCCACAAACATATGTCTCAAATCCTCCGGCTCCTGCCTACAGATGTCACATTCTCTGCCGACCTCTCTGTCAAATAATAATAATCACATTGGTGAAGATTTTGTTGTGTCTTATTCGGAAATCATTATCCTCACACTCTATACTGTTATCTTTAATTCGCCATTTACCCCAGACTTTAGTCACATCCAAATCAGGCATAATGTTTTCCCAGAATTTTAAAGAGGTAGGCAGCTGCAACTCCTTTGAGACAAACCATTTATACAAATCCTTTTTAACACACTCATACATTTCCATTCATTTTTCCAAAAGATTCTCAACTCAGGAAACTCAACACTTCTGTGTACTACAGTCTGTGACTGTATAATTTTAAACCATGCAATAGGAATACTTTCTTTGATTCTTTCAACATAAGTAAAGAATGTTCTCTTAGGCATAGCCTCATTTATAACGTGTATGGTGTCATACATGGCCATCGGAGGCAACAAGCCAGGTACGACCTCATACATTAGATCTTTGAACTGCCTAAAACCTGCTTCAATGAATGTTTTGTTATACAACACCTGATCATTATATTTAACTTTTTGATTCAGAAAAACCGGCAGTTCTCTAATTGCATTTACATTCTCACACACATAATCAACATTTTCCAGATACTCAGCATGAGCCGACAAGACCTATTTGTAAAAATCTGGAAGTGCTCCCAGCATAGGCTCCTTCAACTGCATGAGCAGTGTAAAATCCCCTGTTCCCATTACACTATTCAAATAATATCTAAATAGATATTTCCATCCATAATCCGATTGATCAAACAAGTACTTCAAAATCACCTTCATTCTCAGTGCTTTCTTTTTACATTCAACATCCACAAGTTTTAAACCTCCAAGCTCGTAGTCAGCTATCAGAGATTTATGAGCTATTTTGCTGACCTTTGAACTCCATATGAAATTTGTGATCATCCGATTAATCTGATTTAATGCCCAGACAGGCAAGTCCATGGAAGCCAAGACATAATTTAATTTAGACAATACCAGACTATTTGCAACCGTTACTTTACCTTTTAATTTTAAGTCTCTTAATTTCCAATAGTTTAAACATGTCTGCATTTTACTAAGCATTTCAGACCATAAATTGTCTCTGGCTTTAATGCTATCCATTCCTATATAAATTCCCAAAATCTTTATATAATCTGGTTTAATTCGAAACTGAATCTCCTCTTGTCTGGGCACAGTAACATTAATAAACATAATCTCAGATTTACTCAAATTATTTTTTGCACAAGACGCTTGACCATAAAAGTCCACTAAATCAATCACTCTATGTAGCGAAGCTTTTGGGCTTGCTGGGGGCAAAGCTTGTGGGCTTGCCTCGTGAAGTGTGCTGGATCGTGTATGAAGGCTCACGGGCTGTGATCGATCAGAATCACGGAGATGGAGATAGGGACCGACTCGTCTGTCCTGGGACGCGGTTGAATTACCACTGTTGACCTGTCTGGGTGTAAGGCAGTGGGTCACCAGGGCCTGACTGGTTGTAAGACAGCAGGGGTTCAGTTCGGGTCCGCAATGGGTTGTGCTAATGGTTGACATTATTAGGGATGCAAGAATACCTGAAGAAGTATGGAAGTCGAAGGAATCTCGAAGGAACCAAGCAGGAATCTCTCGGATGAGGTGTAGCGTCACGGAACACTGTGTTTATATGGTCGCGTTCCGGTGTATGACATCACGTCATTGGTGATGTCACAACGTTCGAGGGAGCTATGACATCATCGGTGTTATGTCTGACATCGCCGATGACCTCACAGGTGAACTCTATGCTATGACATCATTATCATCATTGATGATGTCATCATCATTACGTCCTTGGCGCGCCGGCTGGTAGGCATCGACTGCCCCAAGAACAGGCCTGACGGTGGGCCATTATGGACCGTTTCTACAGCCGCTCCCAGATTCCTGTGGGGAATCTGTATTCTTCCAGAAATGGCCGGAATGGCCCTCCAGTCCCACCTGGTATAGGCAGGGCTTGGTTGATTATTCTGGGAGTGAGGGGGGCTGTGGTCCGCCTGGCCACCAGCCGGGTGTAGGCACGGGTCCGCCCGCCGTTGTCCAGTCCCGTACATCACAAGAGCCAAGATTTGGTGACTGTCCTCGTTGGCCAGGATGTGTGTGGGATCCTACTGCAGTAGCGAGCTGTAATGGCCTCTGGGGGCTTGAGCTTCCAGTTGAGGAACTTCAGCGGCGTAGGGTCGGTGCGGAAGCCATTTGTCTGCCCTCGTTGGAGGGAGGCCTCTGCCCCTAGTGCCTCGTTGGCTGCCCCGTGGAGCGCCGGTGTGGCATAGGTCTGCTCTGGGCGAATTGCCGGCGAGACGATGAGGGAGACGGCCGCCCCGTGAAGCATCTGGGGCTCCCGCCTCGCCGTCCTCAAAGGCATGTCCACTTGCTCGGACTTCTTGGCCTCCCTAGAGGCCTTGGCTGGAGTTGTCTCCATGAGCCCGGGCAGGGCCAGGAGGTGAATTCTGGGAATAGGTAATTGAGATGGCCGGTCCCACCCTCTGGGGGGGTCCCAGCTGTCGTGTCCAGCTATCTTGTGAGAATGATTGACGCCGTCCGGCTGGCTGTGCCCTGTGCTGTTGGTCTCAGTGTTCGCCATGCCTCCCTGAGTCTGGTGTATCCCGGTGGCAGGCTTGGCCGCCCCGTTGCACTCTATGGTATGATCAGGGTCGGCGACCTTTGTCGGTGGACATGTCCTAGGTGGGAGTGTTGGTGGTATTGGCACTGGAACAGTGGGTTCCGTAGTTTGGGTTGTTGGCTCTGGAGCAGTTATCTGCTCTCTAACTTGGAGGGCCTCGGCCTGGAACCCAGCACAGACCTGCGCCACTACGGCTTCCATCCTTAGGATCTCTTCATGTAATGTTGCTTGGTGTGCCTTCCTCCTAGCGATAACGTGGCCAGAGGCCGGTAGGGCTCTGAACTTGATCAATAGGAGCTCCATAAGGTTCTCTGCAGCTTCATCTGCCTTAAACTCAGCCCTTAGCTGAGCATAATCTGCCTCATGTTGTGCTACCCGAGCATGGAATCGGTTTTCCTGGTGGCTGCATTCAGTGATGTCCTGGTTGGTCTCCCTTTGGCGCACGATCGTAGCATCGAACTTAGCCTTTTCTCGAGCTAGGAGATCGGCCCTTGCATGGTCTGCCTGAGCAGGGAGTCGGTGGTGGCTGCGGATGAGTTCCTGCCCCTGGCGGATCGTCTTGTCGGAGTGTAGGGGGTCTGGCCCTGGGGCTCTTGCCTCGCTCGTACTACTCCGAACTCTGGATACTCTGCGGTATCCAGATTCGATCTGGTGGGGGAAGGGTTGCTCCTCTGGTCGGTAAGGTGCCGTGACCAGAGCGAGCTCACCTGACTCCTGCTCCATCTCTGAGCGTCGCAAGTCCTCTGATCCGCTCGAAGGACCAAATTGGAGCGAAGCTTTTGGGCTTGCGGGGGGCAACGTTTCTGGGCTTGCCTCGTGAAGTGTGCTGGATCGTGTATGAAGGCTCACAGGCTGTGATCGATCAGAATCACGGAGATGGAGATAGGGACCGACTCGTCGGTCCTGGGATGCGGTTGAATTACCACTGTTGACCTGTCTGGGTGTAAGGCAGTGGGTCACCAGGGCCTGACTGGTTGTAAGACAGCAGGGGTTCAGTTCGGGTCCGCAATGGGTTGTGCTAATGGTTGACATTATTAGGGATGCAAGAATACCTGAAGAAGTATGGAAGTCGAAGGAATCTCGAAGGAACCAAGCAGGAATCTCTCGGATGAGGTGTAGCGTCACGGAACACTGTGTTTATATGGTCGCGTTCCGGTGTATGACATCACGTCATTGGTGATGTCACATTATGGACCGTTTCTACACTCTATTTATAATTTCCAGGTCTTTTACTGTTATAGTAGTGTCGTCCGCAAACTGCTGGACAACACTAAATCCACCACCTGGTAATTCTATTATTTTTATTGTTTTGTCCTGCTTCAACAAAACTGCAAGTGGTTCAGCCACTATTGAGTACAAGATGAACGAGAGTGGACACCCCTGTCGAACTGATCTTTCTAATACAAAAACATCAGTTAGTAAGCCATTACATTTAACTCTACTTTTTGCATTTTTATATAAAAGCTTGAGCCATGAAACAAACCTACAACCAAAACCTAGCTTCTCTAGTACAGCAAACATAAAACGGTGCTCTACTCTATCAAAAGCCTTATTAACTCATTCACCGCCAATGACGTCTTTGACGTGTTATCAGAAATAGCCCTCCCCGCCAATGACGTGTTTGACGTGTTTTTGTTTTTATTGGTGCAGCGCCTGCAGCAAACACTTGCCCAGCCTGTGACACAGACACAGGTCCCTGCCTTCAAAGGGTAGCCGACAGCACGCGATCAAACACATACCGCAGCTGTTGTTTTGAAATTGAGCATGAGGAAAAGCAGCAAAACGGGTAACGCTTCCTTGTGCAGACAGGAGAAACGCCATTGAAACGCCCTTGGCGCGCTGCACGAGCTGGAGTCGCCTTCCTCTGTGCCAGCCAGGAGAAAACGGGAGAAAGTAATCAAGAGATGTGTTTGATCATCGGAGGAATGAGGAAATGATCGATCAGTTTGCGAGGGCGGTGAGGACGTGTTGAATAGCCGAGGGGAAAACGGGAACGATCAGATAGCACAGGGAGGATATGACAGGGAGACATGGACGAGGACGGGTGCAAAATAAACACACAACAGCAAGGCACAAGGCAGAAGCGGGAGTCAGAGCAGCCCGCTGTCCTTTCTCAAGAGCTCTTCAGTTGGTTCATGTAATCGCTGGGCTGCGTGCCCTCCAGTGTTGCTCCTGGCCAATCCCAGCGCCACAGGGCGTGGTTATTGCTTATCCTATGTTGGGTTAGAAATCTAAAAGGATCGTGTGTGTGTGTGTGTGTGTGTGTGTGTGTGTGTGTGTGTGTGTCTGTCTGTCTGTCTGTCTGTCTGTCTGTCGGTGTGTCTGTCTGTCTGTCTGTCTGTCTGTCTGCACACTCACACCGAGTAAACTGTATTGTTGAATGTAAAAAAAAAAGCACTTCATGTGTATATATATATATATATATTTTTTTTTTGTCATTTGTGTCCTAACGAATAATATTTACATGTCTGATGTCAATACAGTTCAAAATAAAAGAATTGAGAGCGAGTTCTGCATGAGATTGTGTGCATAAATACATAAATGCCATTTTCTGCAATTTCTTTTCTCAGAGAGACATTTTGGGGGAAAACAGGGTGTATATAAATGGCTATAAGTAGAGTACAGAACATGCTAAAAGCTCACTTTTTTTTTCCTGGTGAACCCAGAGACGTACATCTTCATTTTGAGGTATTGCAAATCACTCTGGTGCTAATAGATAATTTACTGTGGGTCTTGAAAGATGACCAACAATTATGAAAATCTTTGGCCTGTGCTAAATATTGGCAGTCCTAAACTGGCGGTGAATGAGTTAAAATCCAAACTCAAGACAATACCTCCTTCATCCTCCCTTTTCATAAAGTCAACAACACCTCTGATTGTCCTAACTGAATCACTAACCTCTCTTCCTGTACCCTATACTACGAAGCTATCTTAACAGACCCGCGATCTGTCACTTTGATCTGGTTTGACTGAACAGGATCAAAGCTATCTAGTTTAACGATACTACGACGCTGGTTTTCTACTCGATAACTGAAGCTGGGTTTATCTGGGATCTGCCTGCACGCGCACGTTTTTCGCTCGTGCACAGGCGCGCGTCCACGCGAAAGAGGTGCGCTAGCCAATCACATTATGAACAGCTGAGTTGATCCACGCCCACACCCATTTCCACACCCATTTCCTCGTTCAATGAAAGCGCAGTGGGATCAGAGTTTTAGCAGATATTTAATGTAGCCTATGGCAGAATGAAAATCTGCGTCGGATATAGTCTGCTGGAGGACTGCTAAAGCTGCCGCTTGTATTCACATCAGTCATTTGATTTACTTTGACCAGCGATTTCTGTCTCCTATACAGCAGCTTTGTGCGAGTGTAAATGTAAATGTGTAATCTCAGTCTATAAATTTCCACAATCTGTAAGCCTATTTAGACCATAGATTTAGAAACACATGCTCAATGAATAATGATCTCTATCACTCATTATGTGTGTGGTTGCACTGATCGAATAATTCATATATAAAATAATGATTGCCTAATATAAAAGAGAAAACTGCTGAACTGAATTGAGACGATGCAGGCATAGTTTTCATTGATCAAAACTAGCCTATTTTTGCTCATATATTGGCATACAGCCTACAGGACACAGTTCCAGCTGAAACATGCAAGAGTATCCTGCATATTTAGTATTGGGGCTATCCCATATTTATCCCATATCTATATTATATCTATAGGCTTTTCTGGCATGTAGGAGAATATCACCCTCACTCCATTTGAGGCTTCGTTTATGATATGCGCTGCGGTGATTAATAGTGATCATATTTCTCCACGCATCGTTGAGCTGTTAAGACATAAAGTGGTAAGTAGGCTTAATTTAATTATGTAGCCTACAGAGCCACAAATGTTTTTCTTGTTCTATTCTCAGTTGACTGCAATCTATTTTTCATATGGCGATCTTATATGAATGGTGAGTGACTCCAGAGAGCCGATTATATGGGTCTGTCATGGATTTTGATCTTATCCTCTGAAGCTAACCTGGTTGGGACCAGGTTAGCTTTGCAGCGTGAGTTGCCATGGTGATTGAAAGTTAACTTGCTTTGTAGTACGGCTAAACCAGGTTCAAACTCAAACTTACTCGGATAAGGCATTAATCTAGTTACGTAGTACAGGCCCCTGGTACACTATAGGCCTGTGTTGACTCAACAATAGACCACAACACCTCTTTTACACGGTTAGCAAAAACCTTCATTAGTATCTTGAGCCGTTTTCCCACATGCGCTTTGTACCGCTAAATGACCGGAACGTGGTCTAATGCCTGCATGTGTGAAAGTTGTTGTGCCGGTATAAGCGCGACCCCGTCATCGCGGACATTTCACCAGTTTCGAGCCAGTCAGAAGAGCGGTATGCGCGACAAGGAACACAAGTGTAGAACGGGTCCAGTCATTTGCCGCGACACCGGTCCTTGGGCGAGGTGTACACACGTTGCTTAACGTTCACTTCCAGCGTGCATCATCTAATCATTCGCGCACATCAAAGCAAACTACTTCCACATTTCGCTTCGTGCATTTGCTTTCTCTACATACATACAAGCGTTGGGCAGCTTGCAAGCCTCTGCCATTCTCGCTGTGGCTGTCCTGTGTGGCTGCTGCGAAGTGCGGAGGACTGAGTGAAGGACTGGCCTCTCTCGAGCAGAGAGGGGAGGGGGGAAATCGGCTGTGTTTATTACGCTGGCTTGACGCTGCTCTTAAGTCAAACGAGTCAGCAATATTATCAAAAGAGTGGACGCCGGCTCCATGTTTGTTTGTTGTTTTTTTCTGACTGGCCTCAGTGGCCTGCAGCACAGTTTATACGTCATGACCCCAGGCCACTCTCCTCCAATGTTGGCAATGTCAACAAGATCATCTACAATCACACCATTCTTATTTTTCAACTTAGACAAGTAACATTTACTCTGCATTGCTTTTTCCAGACCTAAGAAGAAGGCAGTACTTTTTTCACCTTCCACTGCGTATTGTGCTCTACTACGCACAACCGCACCCTCACATCTCTTCAAGTCTATTTCTTCCAGCTCAGTCTGAAGCCTCACCAGCCTTTCAATGTTCGGATTTGCATCCGCATTTATCTGTATGATTTTCAGTCTTAACTCTTTCTCTCTTTGGTTTGTTTTGAAACTTAAATCCTTTGCATATTTAATAGTTTTATATTTTATCACAGTTTTTAGGTTCTCCCACCACTCAATCACATTCTTCCTGTACAAGGCCTTAGAGACTTCAAACTGAACTAACTTTATAATCATATTTCTGTAATCTTGCCTGTTTAAAAGGCTTGAATTGAGACACCACATGCCACCACTCCTGCTGTTTCACCCAGGCCAAACCTCAAGGTGGCGTGATCGCTCAAAGCATTGAGCCTGTAGTTAATATTATAAACAGAATTAATCAAACCAGTTTTTACCAAACATAAGTCTATCCTACTTTGCTTTAACTTTCCCAATACTACCTATACACGAGAGTACTCTCTCTTTATAGCATTTTTCTGTCTCCATATATCACACAAATCACAATTATCCATTCATTCTAACAGGGTGGCCCTGGACATGTCAGCTTTAAAGCTGGTTGTGTCTGACACATCTAGCCGACTGACCTTTACATTAAAATCACCAACAATAATTGTATTTTCTCTTACCTTTTCAGCTAAACTCCTAAAGAGAGCTTTCTTTTCGACTTCATTATTTGGAGCATATACATTTATTATGTCATACTTGACATCACTGTAACTAAATTCTACCTGGATGACTCTACCTTTAGAGTCATTAAACATTACTTGTACATCTTTTACAATGTTGTTTTTCACCAAAATAGCTACTCCGCATGATTTAATCACCATTGTTCATGAAAAAGTGGCCAGACCATTTCCTGCGGCATTCACTGCCCTTATAATCATCCCAGTGAGTCTCTTGCAAGCAAATGATGTCCGCATTGCACACCTGGATCGCTTTTTCAAATCTATCAATGCCTCTGACCCCATTGACATTAAATGAGGCTATATAGATCATAAGCCAAAGTATATATATATATCTTTTCCTACTCTGACCTATTTTCACCTTTACTTTCTTGTCTTTGGAAATCTTTCTTCTGCCCTCAGCAATACAGTTCAGGTCTGGCCCGGTGTTGCCCTCCGACGCACTGTCCGACACCACCATTACCTCCTCCTGACCTTTTCCCAGGCCAGAGATATCTTCCAAACCGGTGTGCTGCACCTCTCCCACCTCACCATCATTGTGCAGCAGGCTCGGGAACACAGCCTGGCTGGCTTTGACCTCATCTGCCCCGCTCTCACTTAACCCTCTGCAATTGCTTCGACTGCGATCCCGGCTCAGATTCTCTCCCCGGGCCTGGCTCTGGAGTCTGTTACAACTCCTCATCTGGCTCTGGCTCTGGCTCCGACCCACCCTGTGGCTCTGGCTTTGACTTTGGCTCTCACCTCCCATCTGGTCCTGGCTCCTCCCTTGGCTTTGGCTCCCACTCTGGATGTGGAACTGGACCGGGCTCTGGCTCCATTCTTGGCTGTCACTGTTACTCCCGCTCTCACTGCAGCTCTCCTTTCGGGCGAGGTCCCTGCACTGGACCCGACTCCCAACCTCTGGTGATTGGTTCTGCCACGGCACCTGGCTCCGACTCCCGTCCCTACTCAGCTGTGGCCAATCTCTGCTGCTCTTTTCAGGACAGCTGCTCTCCCGCTGGTGGAGAAGCCATCCTCCCCAAGGTGCTCTCCTGGGGCCCAGCCTCGGGCCCTGCTTTTTCAACTATGAATGGCTGCAGGGGAACATTGTCCAGGCTGCTGCCGATATCCTCCTCCTCCTCATTCTTTATCTCAGCCTGAGCCATACTCTGCCCACAGGTCACTTCACTGTCCATTTCATGATCCTCCTCCTCCTCCTCCTCCTCTTCCTCTTCCTCCTCCTCCACCACCACCATTTCAACTAGAGGTGTCCTGCACGTTCAGAGCAAGGTTATTATAGTGAACTACAACTCAAACAAGGTGTACTTGGACTGTAAAAGCTACTGCACTGCAGCTGGCCAGCACTGTTGTTCAAGGCCCTGTCTCCCCTGGAGAGGCAGCAGCAAACTCTGCTGCCTAGAAAGATGCAAAAGCTTACAGCACCTGGTATTCCCAGCCTTCGGGCCTTCAGGCCTGGTTAGTACTAGCCAGTTAGTACCAAGTACTAACCAGGCCCAACCCTGCTTAGCTTCCGAGATCGGATGAGATCGGGCGTGTTCAGAGTGGTATGGCCATGAGCAATTAAGGCAGCAGCAGGACGGCCTTTTATGCACGTTCAGAGCAAGGTTATTATAGTGAACTACAACTCAAACTATGTGTACTTGGACTGTGAAAGCTACTGCACTGCAGCTGGCCAGCACTGTTGTTCAAATCCCTGTCTACCCTGGAGAGGCAGCAGCAAGTTCTGCTGCCTAGAAAGATGCAAAAGCTTACAGTACCTGGTGCGGTCTCCCATCCAAGTACTAACCAGGCCCGACCCTGCTTAGCTTCCAGATCGGGCGTGTTCAGAGTGGTATGGCCGTGAGCAATTAAGGCAGCAGCAGGACGGCCTTTTATGCACGTTCAGAGCAAGGTTATTATAGTGAACTACAACTCAAACTATGTGTACTTGGACTGTAAAAGCTACTGCACTGCAGCTGGCCAGCACTGTTGTTCAAGGCCCTGTCTCCCCTGGAGAGGCAGCAGCAAGCTCTGCTGCCTAGAAAGATGCAAAAGCTTACAGCAAATGGTATTCCCAGGCGGTCTCTTATCCAAGTAATAACCAGGCCCGACCCTGCTTAGTTTCCGAGATCGGGCGTGTTCAGAGTGGTATGGCCGTAAGCAATTAAGGCAGCAGCAGGACGGCCGTTTATGCACGTTCAGAGGAAGGTTATTATAGTGAACTACAACTCAAACTAGGTGTACTTGGACTGTAAAAGCTACTGCACTGCAGCTGGCCAGCACTGTTGTTCAAGGCCCTGTCTCCCCTGGAGAGGCAGCAGCAAGCTCTGCTGCCTAGTGTTACGTGGGAGTGTCTGTGCTTGATTGTTCCTCTCCAGGCCCATCCCCCTGTGCTGTGGCACTTGTGCAGGAGAGCACAGGTGTACTCACTCTGCCAATCAGAGGCTGCAGCTTAAAACCATGGAAAGACAGACAGTCAGCCCCAGTGGACCATCGTGACAGCTTGGTGCTGTGTGTTGGTGTATACCAAATTCCTTACAGCTTGGTGTGTGTTGGGGCTTCCCAAAACTGTGTTGCACACAGCATTGTGTGCTGTGTGCGTGGTGCTTAGCACTTGTGGATTGGTGTCGGTCAAAATAAAGCTTTTCAACTCTTCTAGAGACTGTGACTCTCAGTTTGAGAGTGGGGCGCCTGTTGACTCTCTTTTGAGAGTGTGGTTGGTTTATTTGGGTTAACCTCAACTTTTGTGTTTATCAATCACTCTTCCTCTGTTTCAGGAAGCAGTCCTGTGTTGGTCCGATTTGATCCTTTTTATTTAACTTTATTTTGGTAATAAAAACCTGATTATTGTAAATTATCTCTGTCTCCTTTGTCCCCTGGTTTGTTGTGTTTTATATGTTACATCCTGGTCAAACTTGGGAACGTAACACTAGAAAGATGCAAAAGCTTACAGCACCTGGTATTCCCAGGCGGTCTCCCATCCAAGTACTAACCAGGCCCGACCCTGCTTAGCTTCCAAGATCTGACAAGATCGGACGTGTTCACAGTGGTATGGCCGTAAGCAATTAAGGCAGCAGCAGGATGTCCTTTTATGCACGTTCAGAGCAAGGTTATTACAGTGAACTACAAGTCAAACTAGGTGTACTTGGACTGTAAAAGCTACTGCACTGCAGCTGGCCAGCACTGTTGTTCAAGGCCCTGTCTCCCCTGGAGAGGCAGCAGCAAGCTCTGCTGCCTAGAAAGATGCAAAAGCTTACAGCACCTGGTATTGGCAGGCTGTCTCCCATCCAGGTACTAATCAGGCCCAACCCTAACCCTAACCCTAACCCTTATTCAGTGATGCAAAGTCATGGATAGTTAAAAAGGTGACAGATACCAGGGCAGACACAAAATCATTCACTTAAAGGAACACTCCGCCCATTTTCAACGAGCTTTGTATCATTAGAACATCAGTAGTATATCAGAAAACTGTAAACGGTTTTGAAGTCTGTCATTTAATTTGACAGTTATTGAGTGTTAAAGTGTGGACCAGTGACATCACTGGTCCACACTAACTCACATTAATAACTCATTAACTCAAATCAACTCTCAATAACTATCAAACTATTCATCATTCATCTAGTTTGACAGTTATTGAGAGTTGATTTGAGTTAATGAGTAACACACTGGCCTGGAGTGTGAAGCCATGTTGCCTTGCCAGATACGGCTGACGGTTTCCAGCACAAAGAGTTCAAAACCCGCCAAAATGCACAGAAAACTGCCCAAGGAACTGCACATCTATGGGAATTTATCTGGCAACCCTGGTGTGAAGTGCGGCTCAGCAGCGCCTCGACCACACGCCTCGGGAACGCGCTCTGTGTTTTACAACGAGCGGAGGTGCAGGCCTGATTTCACTATAACTTGATATCAAGTGGCTTGGCGGGCCGTGAGTTTGAAACCCCTGGCGTAAACCATTTGCGGGATTACTCCCCCTTTATAAATTGAAAATATGCGGGAATTTCCAAAACGATGCGCGAATCTCGCAATCCCGTGCGGAATTTTATGCCCTAAATAATAGTAACAATAATAAACAATGATAATTGAATTTAATTGAATTTAATTTAATTAAACTAAATCGCACCTATCTGAGATTGATTGGATCATATAGAATTAGTGCTATATTGTTGAGATACACGCCCTAGTATAAACACATCACACACAGTCCCAGCTGTCCGCAATTTTTTTAGTTACCAGCCGCCACTGGTATACATGTAAGATTTGACTGAGTGTGGAACAGTTGTATGGAAGTTGAGAATTTGAGATTTTTCAAGTTTAACCTACATTAAAAGATTACATTTGATCACAATAAGACATTTTGTCAGATAGGTAAGGAACTGAATTATGTGTTTTGCCACATTTGGTAAATGTAGTTATTGAAACTGAGTGCTTATTCCCATATATTAATATGATGCAATTGTTGTTTTATGCAGTAACAAACTAAGGTAGCATGTGGTGAATGATGACACTGCTGTAGTGTTGCCAATTAATGTTAGCCTGTTTTCAAAGCGCAAGATCCCCTGCCATTAAACTAAATTAATTAAATTTAACCAAATTAATTAATTTCCCACACAACACCTGGTAAGCCTGTACTTCACAGCCCCAGGCCCAAATGTCATCATTGTGTCGAAAACACTTACCTGCCTTCGCTTGCCCATGCACCCCCCACCCCCCACCCCCCACCCCGACCACCTGGGTAAAAGGTGAATTGGCAGGTTTATGATGACGACATATCCCTGGGTGCCTAGACAACAACATCAACGTTAACTGCTTCACAACTACGCTTGGATGCCTGTTGTTATTCGTGACTGATTAAAACAGCACGTCAGGCACACAGGTCATTTCCCATGCGTTCAAGTTCACAAGCACCCCCCCCCCCACCCCCCACCCACACACACACACACACACCCACACACACACACACACACACACACACACACACACACACACGAACACCTCCCATTCCTCATAGGTTAATTTCCTTCTAAATTAATCAATCTTTTATTATTTTCGTAATATCTGTTTAATAACTGTTTTTATTGGAAGAACATTACTGGAGACAGACCACATTGCAAAGGAAAGATGTCTTCCTCAGATTTTTACCCTCATAGATAAGTAAGGTCATATTAATGGCATCAGTAAAGGCAATTTTATTTAATTTTATTTTATTGTATTATGGATATTAAAAAAAGAAACACAATCCAAGGGATAGCATGTGAAAGTGCAAACACTTTTTCCAACATGGTCACTGTTCGGGTACGGTGGCGCAGTCGGTAGCGCTGTCGCCTCACAGTTAGAAGGTCCTGAGTTTGATTCTCGCCTGGGACACTGTGAGCGCTGTGGTTGTGTCCCCCCCCATATCTTCAGTGCCTACTGCCCAGGTGGGGTATCTCGTCGTAAGGGCCTTTCTCTCTGTGTGGAGTTTGCATGTTCTCCCCGTACCCCCCAGGGGGTTCCTCCGTGGCAGCAATACATGGTTGGTGACAATACAAAGTACACATTATATAAATAAAAAATAAATTAGTGATTAATTCACAAACATGAAAAGGGCTCAGTCGTCACAACCAGGCAGGGATGTCAGAGACTCGATATGATTCAGGAGAGGTCACAAAGTATTTTCAAAAGAATTGAGGGAGCCCTCAAGGGAGAATCTAAGCTTCTAAGTTTGATGGTAGGGACTCCTTCCCCCATCTATTGTGAGATGGAGGTTGAGCATATTTCCACTTAAGGATGATTATTTGCCTGACCAGTAAGGTGGTGAAGGCAAGAACATGCTGCATTACTTTATAGGTTGTTGGGATGCCAAGAGAGGGGTCAGGAGTCAAGGTAGTGTCATATGCTGCGTTGAGCATCTTGTAATAGGTGCAAGCAATTTCCAGCTGATCATGCCCACATGTTCTGGTCCTGCCCCAGGCTTAACACGTTCTGGTCTGAAATCTCCAGTCTGGAATCCAGACGCTCAACACAGCATATAACTACCGTTGTTAGGAAGTTTGTGTGAAGTATGCTGGATCTTAGGTAAGAGCTCGCAGGCAGTGATCGGTTAGAACCACAGAGATGTCTTTCAGGCAGTTTATTGGAGATATCAGGCAGAAATATCAGGCAGAAGCAACATACAGAGTAGCTAGCAGATACATGGCTTGCAGAGACAGAGAACCTTGTGTATCATGTGCAGAGGGAGAACAGGACCATTACACATAATAGAACAACACTTTTATACCTCCCACATTCGAGGTATGACATCATTGGTGATGTCAGAACGTCCCGGGAGGTATGACATCATCGATGACCTCACAAAGTCACGTCTGACATCACACAGTCTGGAGACAGCCTAGACCGTCTGACATCACCGATGACCTCACAAGGTGAACTCTGACATCATCACCGATGATGGCATCATTGCGTCGTGGGCTCCTCCGGTTCGTGGGCGTCAATTGCCCCAAGAACAGGCGTGATGGTGGCCCATTACGGAGCCTTTTCTACAACCGTGTAATATCTATTTGAAATGGATTTACCATTATTAAAGAAAATTTTCTAAAATGTAAATGCGATGTGCCAAATATAATAAAGTATTACATTTCACATTTCATTTTACATTTCATTTGAAAAATACAAAAAGACACATGAGCAGAATTTAGATTCTATTATATTCTACTAACTAGGGGTGACACGATACACTCCGTTCACGATACACGATATTGGGTTCACGATAACGATACGATACCATATTTTAACAATATTTTTTTGCGATCGATTTGTAAGTTGAGGGGGCATCCTCCACGCTAATTTGAGTAATTTCACCATTTTCATCCTCCATGTCTGTAACGTCCCTCGTCTGTTCAAACAAAGCAATGAAAAGGAGAGCGAGCATGCACTCAGATGCAGATCAGTGCCACCATGTTCAGCTTATTTTTCTCGCGATATGAGATATGGGGCCCTATTGTCACGGTAAGCACAGAAAACCCAGAACCAGACACGGACACAGTCTTAATGCCAACTGAGGTTGTATTTAATATAGTATTTTAAACGTAAATAGGGCTATAAGCCAAAACGTAGAACACAATGATAATAGAAGAGTGCGTCTTCAGAGCGCACGGGAAAGTCCAGTCCGCTTTGGCGGGGCGCACAAGCAAGGGCGGCAAGGCAGGTAGGGAGAGGCAGGCAGAGAGAGAGGCAGGTTTCTGTTGGGCAAGGGCGGCCAGGCAGATCGAGAGAGACAGGCAGAGAGAGGCAGGTCGGCAGGACTCAGGCAGACTGGCAAGGAGAGAGGAGAGTGAGACGTCAGTAATCAGAACGATCACCACAAAACCAGCAGGAGAACAAACAGATCAAAGTACAAACCAAACCGAGCGGGGCGTCAGGCAGGACTTCCAGACAATAACCGGACGCCAACTTGCAGAACCAGAGTCTATATATAGCCCGCCTAATTGATGGGCGGACCTGCCAGGTAATGGGCCACACCTGGTGTAACGCCGCCTCCACTCAGCCACCCAGCCTAAACACACGCCCACAGACAACAGGGAACAAAACAGGGTTAGTGAGAGGAAGAGGACTGGCCAGCATCCATGACAGTACCCCTCCCTCTACGGGCGCCTCCAGGCGCCCTAGCAGGCCGATCCGGGTACTGAAGATGAAACGCTCGGATGAGGGCGGAGTCGCAGATGTGACGCCGCGGGACCCAGCAACGTTCCTCCGGGCCGTAGCCCTCCCAGTCCACCAGGTATTGCAATCCCCGACCCCGGCGGCGAACATCAAGGAGCCGGTGGACAGTATATACAGGTCCACCATCCAGCATCCTAGGAGGAGGGGGGGGTGGGACAGGTGTGGATAATGCACTGGTGGCAACAGGCTTAATATGAGACACATGAAAAGCTGGATGCACACGGAGGGTCCTGCACAACTTCAGCCTGACAACAGCAGGATTAATAATCCTCTTGATCACAAAGGGTCCAATGAACTTGGGTGAGAGCTTACGCGATTCCGTATGTAGAGGCAGATGAGCCGTTGAAAGCCAAACCTTCTGTCCTGGACGATATACTGGGGCTGGAGCGCGCCGACGATCGGCCTGTCGCCGGTTGCGACTGGACGCTCGCAGCAGGGCTGACCGGGCCGTCTTCCACGCTCTGCGACAGCGTCGGAGGTGTGCCTGCACCGACGGAACTGCTACGTCCTCTTCCTGTTCGGGGAACAATGGGGGCTGGTAACCCAACGAACATTGGAAAGGGGACATACCCGTGGCTGTGCTGACCGCAGAATTGTGCGCGTACTCTGCCCAAACAAGCTGTGCTGCCCAGGTAGAAGGTTGAGAGGAAGCCAAACATCGCAGAGTCGTCTCCAACTCCTGGTTCCACCGCTCCACTTGACCATTCGTCTGAGGATGAAAACCAGAAGACAGGCTACTTGTCGCACCAAGAGCGGTGCAAAAAGCCCTCCATACCTTTGAGGTGAACTGTGGCCCCCGATCAGATACAATGTCCACTGGAATGCCATGGAGTCGGAACACATGAAGAACCAGAATCTCCCCGGTTTCTGTGGCAGAGGGAAGCTTGGGGAGAGCAATACAATGAGCAGCCTTAGAAAAACGGTCAATGATTGTAAAAATGACTGTGTTACCTTTGGATGGTGGCAGACCAGTGACAAAGTCCACAGCAATGTGTGACCAGGGACGACGTGGTACCGGCAGGGGCCGCAGAAGACCAGCGCTAGGCTGATTAGAAGTCTTATGTTGTGCACACACCGGACAGGCGGCCACATAGCTGCGGGCATCAACCTCCAGGCCACCAGAAATGACGCCGGAGCAGCTCAATGGTGCGATTCCGACCCGGGTGACAGCTGAGTCGAGAGGCATGGCACCACTGCAGCACCGTGGAGCGCACAGAGTTTGGGACAAACAGGCAACCAGGAGGACCTGTACCAGGGTCCGGCTGCGCACGCTGGGCCTCCAAAACAGCTGACTCGACCTCCCAGGTCAGAACCCCTACCACACATGTAGCAGGTATAATGGTCTCCACCACTGGCGTCTCCTCCCCTTCTGCAGCATACTGGCGAGACAGTGCATCGGCCTTAGTATTCTTGGACCCCGGTCGAAAAGTCAAGATGAACTCAAAACGGTTAAAAAACAACGCCCATCTGGCCTGACGAGAATTTAAGCGTTTGGCATTTTTTAGATAGGTCAAGTTCTTAGTCCATACCACGAACGGTTGTTCGGCGCCCTCCAGCCAATGCCGCCACTCCTCCAATGCTAGAACCACTGCCAGTAGCTCCCGGTTTCCCACATCATAATTTCTCTCATGGGGCTCCAACTTGTGCGAAAGGTATGCACAGGGGTGCAACTTCTCATCCACAGCAGATCGTTGTGACAGGACCGCACCAACTCCCACGTTAGATGCGTCCACCTCCACCACAAACTGACGAGAGGTGTCAGGCTGCACCAGGACAGGAGCCGACGTGAATCGTTCCCTCAGGTACCTGAAAGCAGCAGCCGCTTCAGGAGTCCACCGAAACTGGAAGGAAGTAGATGTTAGTGCCGTCAAAGGTGCTGCCACATGGCTGTAGTTCCGGACAAAGCGTCGATAGAAGTTTGAGAAGCCCAGGAACCTTTGTAGTTGCTTGCGGTTGGTGGGTTCAGGCCACTCCGCCACCGCACTCACCTTGGCCGGGTCAATACTCATTTGACCCTCAGCAACAATGAACCCCAGGTAGGAAGTGGAAGGTACGTGGAACTCACACTTCTCAGCTTTGACAAACAGCTTGTTCTCCAAGAGCCGCTGCAACACCTGGCGGACATGCTGGACGTGATCAGGGAGCGACTTGGAGAAGATCAGAATATCATCTAAGTAGACAAAAGCAAACTTGTTTAACATGTCACGTAGAACATCATTAACCATGGCTTGGAAAACGGCAGGAGCGTTGGTGACCCCAAAAGGCATGACGAGGTACTCAAAGTGACCACTGGGGGTATTGAATGCTGTCTTCCATTCGTCACCCTCCCGGATGCGTACTAGATGATAAGCATTACGCAGGTCGAGCTTGGTGAATATGGTTGCCCCATGTAATGGATCCCCGGCCGAACTGATGAGGGGAAGAGGGTAGCGATTTCTGATGGTTATGGCATTCAACCCCCGGTAATCAATGCAGGGCCGCAGGGTGCCATCTTTCTTCTTCACAAAAAAAAATCCTGCTCCAACTGGTGAAGAAGAGGGACGAATCAGTCCAGCCACTATAGATGTTTGCACATACTCCTCCATTACTTCCCACTCAGGACGGGAGATGTTATACAGTCGGCTACCAGGCAGACTCTCTCCAGGTTTTAACTCTATGGCACAATCGTAGGGTCGATGAGGTGGAAGAGAGAGAGCTCGATGCTTGCTAAACACCTCACCCAGGTTGTGATATTCAGCTGGTACCAACGTCAGATCTGGTGCTGGAAGTGGAGAAGGCGGACAGACAGCATTAGACACCAAGGCGGATTTAAGACAGGGTGCATGGCAAAAAGGGCTCCAGCTGTGAATAATGCCCGTTGCCCAGTCAATGTGTGGGCTATGTGTCACGAACCAAGGGAAGCCCAGTAACAGAGGAGTACCAGGAGAACAGCCCACAAAAAAACTGATGATTTCCTGATGATTCCCCGACAGGTGAAGTTTTATCGGCACGGTCTTCTTGGTGAGAGTTAATAAATAGTCACCATTCAGGGCATTAACCTTCAATGGCACCTCTAAATCCACAAGAGAAAGGTTAAGTTGTTCGGCCACAGACACATCCATAAAATTTTCATCTGAGCCCGAATCAATGAAAGCAGGGAATGAGTGAGTTTTACCTTGCCACACGACAGAAGCCAGTAGTTGTGTTCTTGGGTGGGAGGAGGAAGAGCAGGAGGTCTGGCCCATCTGTATCCTCCGTGCTACAGAGGGGCCTGGGCTTTTCCCGGACGCAAAACACAGTCATTAATATAATGGCCCGTCTTGCCACAATAAAAACAACAATTATCCCGCCTGCGACGGTTTCTTTCATCGGGAGTGACCCGAGCTCCCTCGCTTTGCATCGGCTCTGGTTCGGACCTCTTCGGAAACTCTCGGACATCTCCGGAAGTATTGGCGACCCGAGGTGAAAAATTAGGAAACTCACGTGTCGGGGACCGGCGAGAAGGAAAAGCAGAGCGACCTGCTCTCTCTCTGTGGCGCTCACGAAGACGGTTGTCCAGTCGAATAGCGAGCGTAATCAGAGAATCCAAGTCGTCCTCCTCCTCTGGGGTAGCCAGCTCGTCCTTCAGCTCCCCGTTTAAACCGCGCATGAAAACTTGCTGGAGCAGCTCATTGTTCCATTCACTCTCCGTGGCGAGGGAGCGGAACACAATGGCGTACTCCGCCACGCTTCGGAGGCCCTGACGGATTGATAGCAGCCGCTTGGAGGCTTCTCCTCCTTTAACAGGATGGTCAAAAACCTTCCGCATCTCCTCGGTAAATGCTTCGTAGGATCTGCATACACTGGCCTGCATCTCCCATACTGGCCGAGCCCATTCGAGTGCTCTGCCCTTGAGACTGCCGATCAAAAAAGCAATACGGGACCGGTCTGTGGGATAAGCCCGGGGCTGGAGATCGAATACCAGCGAACACTGAAGCAGGAACGAGCCACAGGAACCAAGATCCCCACCATAGCGCTCCGGCATAGGACCACGGGAATCATGACTACCAGCAGGTAAGCCGCATCCAGCTTGCTTCTCAGCTGTTTCACGGTTGTTTTCGTTTTGGTCAGGAGGACTATTAGACGCTCGGATCTCACCGCGTAGGCTAGTAAGATTAGCATTTAAGTATCTCATACCGTCCAATACCTCACGTAATGCCTGATCGTGTTGTCCGATGAGGGCGCCCTGGTTGGTGAGAGCTTGGCGTAACGCATCCGCGTCGGCCGGGTTCATGTTGGTCCGGTTATTCTGTCACGGTAAGCACAGAAAACCCAGAACCAGACACAGTCTTAATGCCAACTGAGGTTGTATTTAATAAAGTCTTTTAAACGTAAATAGGGCTATAAGCCAAAACGTAGAACACAATGATAATAGAAGAGTGCGTCTTCAGAGCGCACGGGAAAGTCCAGTCCGCTTTGGCGGGGCGCACAACTGCGCGTTCCGTAGAGCAAGGGCGGCAAGGCAGGTAGGGAGAGGCAGGCAGAGAGAGAGGCAGGTTTCCGTTGGGCAAGGGCGGCCAGGCAGATCGAGAGAGACAGGCAGAGAGAGGCAGGTCGGCAGGACTCAGGCAGACTGGCAAGGAGAGAGGAGAGTGAGACGTCAGTAATCAGAACGATCACCACAAAACCAGCAGGAGAACAGACAGATCAAAGTACAAACCAAACCGAGCGGGGCATCAGGCAGGACTTCCAGACAATAACCGGACGCCAACTTGCACAACCAGAGTCTATATATAGCCCGCCTAATTGATGGGCGGACCTGCCAGGTAATGGGCCACACCTGGTGTAACGCCGCCTCCACTCAAGCCTCAGTATAAATTTAGACTGACCTAATTTAATAATATGGCATCAGTCGACCCAGTAGCCTAGATAGAAAATCTATTAGCTGGTGAATAAACTTAGTCCTGAACTGCTGAGCGGGCTATCACAAGCCAGCAGTATCAGTATAAACTTAGACTTGACCTAATTTAATAATATGGCATCAGTCGACCCAGTAGCTTAGATAGAAAATCTAATAGCTGGTGAATAAACTTAGTCGTGAACTGCTGAGCGGGCTATCTCAAGCCAGCAGTATCAGTATAAACTTAGACTTGACCTAATTTAATAATATGGCATCAGCCGATCCAGTAGCTCAGATATAAAATCAAATAGCTGGTGAATAAACTTAGTCCTGAACTGCTGAGCGGGCTATCACAAGCCAGCAGTATCAGTATAAACATAGACTTGACCTAATTTAATAATATGGCATCAGCCGATCCAGTAGCTCAGATATAAAATCAAATAGCTGGTGAATAAACTTAGTCCTGAACTGCTGAGCGGGCTATCTCAAGCCAGCAGTATCATTATAAACTTAGACTGACTTGACCTAATTTAATAATATGGCATCAGCCGATCCAGTAGCTCAGATATACAATGAAATAGCTGGTGAATAAACTTAGTCCTGAACTGCTGAGCGGGCTATCACAAGCCAGCAGTATCAGTATAAACTTAGACTTGACCTAATTTAATAATATGGCATCAGCCGATCCAGTAGCTCAGATATAAAATCAAATAGCTGGTGAATAAACTTAGTCCTGAACTGCTGAGCGGGCTATCACAAGCCAGCAGTATCAGTCTAAACTTAGACCTAGACTACCTAGACCTGAATTAGCAGTATAGTATTAGTCATCCTAAATAATCCTAATAAATTTTGTTTTGACCTAATTTTATTGTTGTCTATAGAGTTAGTTCCACCTCTGTGCAGATTCCCCCGCTCTCTTCTCTCTCTTCCCCTCAGGTGTCCTTCATTGGCCTGACGTACACCCCCGCCGCTGCAGCCCTAGGTCCGGCCGTCATCGCCCTAGCCACCTGTCGTCACTCTAGGCCATCTACCCGCTACTCCTTCTATTGTCTGACACCCCGGGCTCTTCACCACCACCGACCCCTATCCTCATCATCCTGGTCACCTGCCTGCCTAAGGGAAGGGGGGGGACGCCCCCCCCCCCCCCCGGCCTCATCATCACCTCCAACTCCTATCCTCCCCTCCCCTTAATCATCACCTCCGACTCTTATCCTCCCCTCCCCTCCTCTTAGCTAATATTCTACGAACACTTAAAGACTACATTTTCTATTTCTTTTGGACTCTACTTTTTACATTTTCAACTCCCTTCCCTGATTTTAGGATAATTTAAAAACTACATTTTTATATCCCTTCTGTTGGACTCCTTTTTACATTTTCAATTTTCTGTTCTTTTGTAAATTTTATTTCCATAATAAACCATTTACAGAGTTTCATTGCCGGAAAACTCTGTACATGATTTAGCCCGGCATCTCTCGGCCTGTCTCGGAGGGGAGTCCCCGGATTGGGGTCCATTGCTGGGTCCACTGCCTGGGTGGGCCCGCCCCCCGCGTGGCCTGCTCTCTCAGTTCCCAGTCACTAGCTGGGGGCGGGTCTGGGAGCGGGTCGCGTGGGGGGTGGGTTTACCCGGGCTACCATTGCTGGGCCCCTGTAGCACAACGACCTCACAAGGTTCCTCCTCAGCCAAGTCACTGAGGCAATCCATACGGTGGAAAGGTTTTCTTGCGTTCACTGGGGGTGTGGGGACGCCGCTGTGTCCCGGCCCGGCCTTCTCTCCCACGCCTTATGTGGGGGGGGGGGGGGGGGGGGGGGGGGGGGGTCGGGGCGGGGGGCATCGGTGCTCTTCATCACTGGTCGAGGGCTGCCGGTTGGTTTA